>NC_086448.1:846470052-846770052 GCF_028390025.1 Pseudophryne corroboree
CTCTCCGTCCATATTAGTGTCCTCTATGTCTCCCTCTCAGTATCTTCTCTGTCCCATCAGCTGTTTATATCCTGGTCACTCTGCTGTTGTCCTGCATCACTGCTCTCTCTCCGTCCATATTACTGTCCTCTATGTCTCCCTCTCAGTATCTTCTCTGTCCCATCAGCTGTTTATATCCTGGTCACTCCGCTGGTTGTCCTGCATCACTGCTCTCTCTCCGTCCATATTAGTGTCCTCTATGTCTCCCTCTCAGTATCTTCTCTGTCCCATCAGCTGTTTATATCCTGGTCACTCCGCCATTATCCTGCATCACTGCTCTCTCTCCGTCCATATTAGTGTCCTCTATGTCTCCCTCTCAGTATCTTCTCTGTCCCATCAGCTGTTTATATCCTGGTCACTCTGCTGTTGTCCTGCATCACTGCTCTCTCTCCGTCCATATTAGTGTCCTCTATGTCTCCCTCTCAGTATCTTCTCTGTCCCATCAGTTCTTTATATCCTGGTCACTCTGCTGTTGTCCTGCATCACTGCTCTCTCTCCGTCCATATTACTGTCCTCTATGTCTCCCTCTCAGTATCTTCTCTGTCCCATCAGTTCTTTATATCCTGGTCACTCTGCTGTTGTCCTGCATCACCGCTCACTCTCCGTCCATATTAGTGTCCTCTACGTCTCCCTCTCAGTGTCTTCTCTGTCCCATCAGCTGTTTATATCCTGGTCACTCCGCTGTTGTCCTGCATCCCTGCTCTTTCTCCGTCCATATTAGTGTCCTCTATGTCTCCCTCTCAGTATCTTCTCTGTCCCATCAGCTGTTTATATCCTGGTCACTCCGCTGTTGTACTGCATCACTGCTCTCTCTCCGTCCATATTAGTGTCCTCTATGTCTCCCTCTCAGTATCTTCTCTGTCCCATCAGCTGTTTATATCCTGGTCACTCCGCCATTATCCTGCATCACTGCTCTCTCTCCGTCCATATTAGTGTCCTCTATGTCTCCCTCTCAGTATCTTCTCTGTCCCATCAGCTGTTTATATCCTGGCCACTCCGCCATTATCCTGCATCACTGCTCTCTCTCCGTCCATATTAGTGTCCTCTATGTCTCCCTCTCAGTATCTTCTCTGTCCCATCAGCTGTTTATATCCTGGTCACTCCGCCATTATCCTGCATCACCGCTCTCTCTCCGTCCATATTAGTGTCCTCTATGTCTCCCTCTCAGTGTCTTCTCTGTCCCATCAGTTCTTTATATCCTGGTCACTCCGCTGTTGTCCTGCATCACCGCTCTCTCTCCGTCCATATTAGTGTCCTCTATGTCTCCCTCTCAGTATCTTCTCTGTCCCATCAGTTCTTTATATCCTGGTCACTCTGCAGTTGTCCTGCATCACTGCTCTCTCTCCGTCCATATTAGTGTCCTCTATGTCTCCCTCTCAGTATCTTCTCTGTCCCATCAGTTCTTTATATCCTGGTCACTCTGCTGTTGTCCTGCATCACCGCTCACTCTCCGTCCATATTAGTGTCCTCTATGTCTCCCTCTCAGTGTCTTCTCTGTCCCATCAGCTGTTTATATCCTGGTCACTCCGCTGTTGTCCTGCATCACTGCTCTCTCTCCGTCCATATTAGTGTCCTCTATGTCTCCCTCCTCAGTATCTTCTCTGTCCCATCAGCTGTTTATATCCTGGTCACTCCGCCATTATCCTGCATCACTGCTCTCTCTCCGTCCATATTAGTGTCCTCTATGTCTCCCTCTCAGTATCTTCTCTGTCCCATCAGCTGTTTATATCCTGGTCACTCCGCCATTATCCTGCATCACCGCTCTCTCTCCGTCCATATTAGTGTCCTCTATGTCTCCCTCTCAGTATCTTCTCTGTCCCATCAGCTGTTTATATACTGGTCACTCCGCCATTATCCTGCATCACCGCTCTCTCTCCGTCCATATTAGTGTCCTCTATGTCTCCCTCTCAGTGTCTTCTCTATCCCATCAGCTGTTTATATCCTGGTCACTCTGCTGTTGTCCTGCATCACCGCTCTCTCTCTCCGTCCATATTAGTGTCCTCTATGTCTCCCTCT
The DNA here is from genome assembly GCF_028390025.1 of Pseudophryne corroboree. Taxonomy (NCBI): domain Eukaryota; kingdom Metazoa; phylum Chordata; class Amphibia; order Anura; family Myobatrachidae; genus Pseudophryne; species Pseudophryne corroboree. The sequence continues at coordinate 846,472,108 of NC_086448.1, forward strand.
CAGTGTCTTCTCTGTCCCATCAGCTGTTTATATCCTGGTCACTCCGCTGTTGTCCTGCATCACCGCTCTCTCTCCGTCCATATTAGTGTCCTCTTTGTCTCCCTCTCAGTATCTTCTCTGTCCCATCAGCTGTTTATATCCTGGTCACTCCGCCATTATCCTGCATCACCGCTCTCTCTCCGTCCATATTAGTGTCCTCTATGTCTCCCTCTCAGTATCTTCTCTGTCCCATCAGCTGTTTATATACTGGTCACTCCGCCATTATCCTGCATCACCGCTCTCTCTCCGTCCATATTAGTGTCCTCTATGTCTCCCTCTCAGTGTCTTCTCTATCCCATCAGCTGTTTATATCCTGGTCACTCCGCTGTTGTCCTGCATCACCGCTCTCTCTCCGTCCATATTAGTGTCCTCTATGTCTCCCTCTCAGTATCTTCTCTGTCCCATCAGCTGTTTATATACTGGTCACTCCGCTGTTGTCCTGCATCACCGCTCTCTCTCCGTCCATATTAGTGTCCTCTATGTCTCCCTCTCAGTATCTTCTCTGTCTCATCAGCTGTTTATATCCTGGTCACTCCGTTGTTGTCCTGCTTCACCGCTCTCTCTCCGTCCATATTAGTGTCCTCTATGTCTCCCTCTCAGTGTCTTCTCTGTCCCATCAGCTGTTTATATCCTGGTCACTCCGCCATTATCCTGCATCACCGCTCTCTCTCCGTCCATATTAGTGTCCTCTATGTCTCCCTCTCAGTATCTTCTCTGTCCATCAGCTGTTTATATCCTGGTCACTCCGCCATTATCCTGCATCACCGCTCTCTCTCCGTCCATATTAGTGTCCTCTATGTCTCCCTCTCAGTGTCTTCTCTGTCCCATCACTTCTTTATATCCTGGTCACTCCGCCATTATCCTGCATCACCGCTCTCTCTCCGTCCATATTAGTGTCCTCTATGTCTCCCTCTCAGTGTCTTCTCTGTCCCATCAGCTGTTTATATCCTGGTCACTCCGCTGTTGTCCTACATCACCGCTCTCTCTCCGTCCATATTAGTGTCCTCTATGTCTCCCTCTCAGTGTCTTCTCTGTCCCCATCAGCTGTTTATATCCTGGTCACTCCGCCATTATCCTGCATCCGCATCACCCTCTCTCTCCGTCCATATTAGTGTCCTCTATGTCTCCCTCTCAGTGTCTTCTCTGTCCCATCAGCTGTTTATATCCTGGTCACTCCGCTGTTGTCCTGCATCACCGCTCTCTCTCCGTCCATATTAGTGTCCTCTATGTCTCCCTCTCAGTATCTTCTCTGTCCCATCAGCTGTTTATATCCTGGTCACTCCGCCATTATCCTGCATCACCGCTCTCTCTCCGTCCATATTAGTGTCCTCTATGTCTCCCTCTCAGTATCTTCTCTGTCCCATCAGCTGTTTATATACTGGTCACTCCGCTGTTGTCCTGCATCACCGTTCTCTCTCCGTCCATATTAGTGTCCTCTATGTCTCCCTCTCAGTATCTTCTCTGTCCCATCAGCTGTTTATATCCTGGTCACTCCGCCATTATCCTGCATCACTGCTCTCTCTCCGTCCATATTAGTGTCCTCTATGTCTCCCTCTCAGTGTCTTCTCTGTCCCATCAGTTCTTTATATCCTGGTCACTCCGCTGTTGTCCTGCATCACCGCTCTTTCTCCGTCCATATTAGTGTCCTCTATGTCTCCCTCTCAGTATCTTCTCTGTCCCATCAGCTGTTTATATCCTGGTCACTCCGCTGTTGTCCTGCATCACTGCTCTCTCTCCGTCCATATTAGTGTCCTCTATGTCTCCCTCTCAGTATCTTCTCTGTCCCATCAGCTGTTTATATCCTGGTCACTCCGCTGTTGTCCTGCATCACTGCTCTCTCTCCGTCCATATTAGTGTCCTCTATGTCTCCCTCTCAGTATCTTCTCTGTCCCATCAGCTGTTTATATCCTGGTCACTCTGCTGTTGTCCTGCATCACTGCTCTTTCTCCGTCCATATTACTGTCCTCTATGTCTCCCTCTCAGTATCTTCTCTGTCCCATCAGCTGTTTATATCCTGGTCACTCCGCTGTTGTCCTGCATCACTGCTCTCTCTCCGTCCATATTAGTGTCCTCTATGTCTCCCTCTCAGTATCTTCTCTGTCCCATCAGCTGTTTATATCCTGGTCACTCCGCCATTATCCTGCATCACTGCTCTCTCTCCGTCCATATTAGTGTCCTCTGTGTCTCCCTCTCAGTATCTTCTCTGTCCCATCAGCTGTTTATATCCTGGTCACTCCGCCATTATCCTGCATCACTGCTCTCTCTCCGTCCATATTAGTGTCCTCTATGTCTCCCTCTCAGTATCTTCTCTGTCCCATCATCTGTTTATATCCTGGTCACTCTGCTGTTGTCCTGCATCACCGCTCTCTCTCCGTTCATATTAGTGTCCTCTATGTCTCCCTCTCAGTATCTTCTCTGTCCCATCAGCTGTTTATATCCTGGTCACTCCGCCATTATCCTGCATCACCGCTCTCTCTCCGTCCATATTAGTGTCCTCTATGTCTCCCTCTCAGTATCTTCTCTGTCCCATCAGCTGTTTATATCCTGGTCACTCCGCCATTATCCTGCATCACTGCTCTCTCTCCGTCCATATTAGTGTCCTCTATGTCTCCCTCTCAGTGTCTTCTCTGTCCCATCAGTTCTTTATATCCTGGTCACTCCGCTGTTGTCCTGCATCACCGCTCTTTCTCCGTCCATATTAGTGTCCTCTATGTCTCCCTCTCAGTATCTTCTCTGTCCCATCAGCTGTTTATATCCTGGTCACTCCGCTGTTGTCCTGCATCACTGCTCTCTCTCCGTCCATATTAGTGTCCTCTATGTCTCCCTCTCAGTATCTTCTCTGTCCCATCAGCTGTTTATATCCTGGTCACTCCGCTGTTGTCCTGCATCACTGCTCTCTCTCCGTCCATATTAGTGTCCTCTATGTCTCCCTCTCAGTATCTTCTCTGTCCCATCAGCTGTTTATATCCTGGTCACTCTGCTGTTGTCCTGCATCACTGCTCTTTCTCCGTCCATATTACTGTCCTCTATGTCTCCCTCTCAGTATCTTCTCTGTCCCATCAGCTGTTTATATCCTGGTCACTCCGCTGTTGTCCTGCATCACTGCTCTCTCTCCGTCCATATTAGTGTCCTCTATGTCTCCCTCTCAGTATCTTCTCTGTCCCATCAGCTGTTTATATCCTGGTCACTCCGCCATTATCCTGCATCACTGCTCTCTCTCCGTCCATATTAGTGTCCTCTGTGTCTCCCTCTCAGTATCTTCTCTGTCCCATCAGCTGTTTATATCCTGGTCACTCTGCTGTTGTCCTGCATCACTGCTCTCTCTCCGTCCATATTAGTGTCCTCTATGTCTCCCTCTCAGTATCTTCTCTGTTCCTTCAGCTGTTTATATCCTGGTCACTCCGCCATTATCCTGCATCACTGCTCTCTCTCCGTCCATATTAGTGTCCTCTATGTCTCCCTCTCAGTGTCTTCTCTGTCCCATCAGTTCTTTATATCCTGGTCACTCTGCTGTTGTCCTGCATCACCGCTCTCTCTCCGTCCATATTAGTGTCCTCTATGTCTCCCTCTCAGTATGTTCTCTGTCCCATCAGTTCTTTATATCCTGGTCACTCTGCTGTTGTCCTGCATCACTGCTCTCTCTCCGTCCATATTAGTGTCCTCTATGTCTCCCTCTCAGTATCTTCTCTGTCCCATCAGCTGTTTATATCCTGGTCACTCCGCTGTTGTCCTGCATCACTGCTCTCTCTCCATCCATATTAGTGTCCTCTATGTCTCCCTCTCAGTATCTTCTCTGTCCCATCAGTTCTTTATATCCTGGTCACTCTGCTGTTGTCCTGCATCACCGCTCACTCTCCGTCCATATAAGTGTCCTCTATGTCTCCCTCTCAGTATCTTCTCTGTCCCATCAGCTGTTTATATCCTGGTCACTCCGCTGTTGTCCTGCATCACTGCTCTCTCTCCGTCCATATTAGTGTCCTCTATGTCTCCCTCTCAGTATCTTCTCTGTCCCATCAGCTGTTTATATCCTGGTCACTCCGCCATTATCCTGCATCACTGCTCTCTCTCCGTCCATATTAGTGTCCTCTATGTCTCCCTCTTAGTATCTTCTCTGTCCCATCAGCTGTTTATATCCTGGTCACTCCGCCATTATCCTGCATCACTGCTCTCTCTCCGTCCATATTAGTGTCCTCTATGTCTCCCTCTCAGTGTCTTCTCTGTCCCATCAGCTGTTTATATCCTGGTCACTCCGCCATTATCCTGCATCACTGCTCTCTCTCCGTCCATATTAGTGTCCTCTATGTCTCCCTCTCAGTATCTTCTCTGTCCCATCAGCTGTTTATATCCTGGTCACTCTGCTGTTGTCCTGCATCACCGCTCTCTCTCCGTTCATATTAGTGTCCTCTATGTCTCCCTCTCAGTATCTTCTCTGTCCCATCAGCTGTTTATATCCTGGTCACTCCGCCATTATCCTGCATCACCGCTCTCTCTCCGTCCATATTAGTGTCCTCTATGTCTCCCTCTCAGTATCTTCTCTGTCCCATCAGCTGTTTATATCCTGGTCACTCCGCCATTATCCTGCATCACTGCTCTCTCTCCGTCCATATTAGTGTCCTCTATGTCTCCCTCTCAGTATCTTCTCTGTCCCATCAGCTGTTTATATCCTGGTCACTCCGCCATTATCCTGCATCACTGCTCTCTCTCCGTCCATATTAGTGTCCTCTATGTCTCCCTCTCAGTGTCTTCTCTGTCCCATCAGTTCTTTATATCCTGGTCACTCCGCTGTTGTCCTGCATCACCGCTCTTTCTCCGTCCATATTAGTGTCCTCTATGTCTCCCTCTCAGTATCTTCTCTGTCCCATCAGCTGTTTATATCCTGGTCACTCCGCTGTTGTCCTGCATCACTGCTCTCTCTCCGTCCATATTAGTGTCCTCTATGTCTCCCTCTCAGTATCTTCTCTGTCCCATCAGCTGTTTATATCCTGGTCACTCCGCTGTTGTCCTGCATCACTGCTCTCTCTCCGTCCATATTAGTGTCCTCTATGTCTCCCTCTCAGTATCTTCTCTGTCCCATCAGCTGTTTATATCCTGGTCACTCTGCTGTTGTCCTGCATCACTGCTCTTTCTCCGTCCATATTACTGTCCTCTATGTCTCCCTCTCAGTATCTTCTCTGTCCCATCAGCTGTTTATATCCTGGTCACTCCGCTGTTGTCCTGCATCACTGCTCTCTCTCCGTCCATATTAGTGTCCTCTATGTCTCCCTCTCAGTATCTTCTCTGTCCCATCAGCTGTTTATATCCTGGTCACTCCGCCATTATCCTGCATCACTGCTCTCTCTCCGTCCATATTAGTGTCCTCTATGTCTCCCTCTCAGTATCTTCTCTGTCCCATCAGCTGTTTATATCCTGGTCACTCTGCTGTTGTCCTGCATCACTGCTCTCTCTCCGTCCATATTAGTGTCCTCTATGTCTCCCTCTCAGTATCTTCTCTGTTCCATCAGCTGTTTATATCCTGGTCACTCCGCCATTATCCTGCATCACTGCTCTCTCTCCGTCCATATTAGTGTCCTCTATGTCTCCCTCTCAGTGTCTTCTCTGTCCCATCAGTTCTTTATATCCTGGTCACTCTGCTGTTGTCCTGCATCACCGCTCTCTCTCCGTCCATATTAGTGTCCTCTATGTCTCCCTCTCAGTATCTTCTCTGTTCCATCAGCTGTTTATATCCTGGTCACTCCGCCATTATCCTGCATCACTGCTCTCTCTCCGTCCATATTAGTGTCCTCTATGTCTCCCTCTCAGTGTCTTCTCTGTCCCATCAGTTCTTTATATCCTGGTCACTCTGCTGTTGTCCTGCATCACCGCTCTCTCTCCGTCCATATTAGTGTCCTCTATGTCTCCCTCTCAGTATGTTCTCTGTCCCATCAGTTCTTTATATCCTGGTCACTCTGCTGTTGTCCTGCATCACTGCTCTCTCTCCGTCCATATTACTGTCCTCTATGTCTCCCTCTCAGTATCTTCTCTGTCCCATCAGCTGTTTATATCCTGGTCACTCTGCTGTTGTCCTGCATCACCGCTCTCTCTCCGTTCATATTAGTGTCCTCTATGTCTCCCTCTCAGTGTCTTCTCTGTCCCATCAGCTGTTTATATCCTGGTCACTCCGCTGTTGTCCTGCATCACCGCTCTCTCTCCGTCCATATTAGTGTCCTCTATGTCTCCCTCTCAGTATCTTCTCTGTTCCATCAGCTGTTTATATCCTGGTCACTCCGCTGTTGTCCTGCATCACTGCTCTCTCTCCGTCCATATTAGTGTCCTCTATGTCTCCCTCTCAGTGTCTTCTCTGTCCCATCAGCTGTTTATATCCTGGTCACTCCGCTGTTGTCCTGCATCACCGCTCTCTCTCCGTCCATATTAGTGTCCTCTCTGTCTCCCTCTCAGTATCTTCTCAGTCCCATCAGCTGTTTATATCCTGGTCACTCCGCTGTTGTCCTGCATCACCGCTCTCTCTCCGTCCATATTAGTGTCCTCTATGTCTCCCTCTCAGTGTCTTCTCTGTCCCATCAGCTGTTTATATCCTGGTCACTCCGCTGTTGTCCTGCATCACCGCTCTCTCTCCGTCCATATTAGTGTCCTCTATGTCTCCCTCTCAGTGTCTTCTCTGTCCCATCAGCTGTTTATATCCTGGTCACTCCGCTGTTGTCCTGCATCACCGCTCTCTCTCCGTCCATATTAGTGTCCTCTATGTCTCCCTCTCAGTATCTTCTCTGTTCCATCAGCTGTTTATATCCTGGTCACTCCGCCATTATCCTGCATCACTGCTCTCTCTCTGTCCATATTAGTGTCCTCTATGTCTCCCTCTCAGTATCTTCTCTGTCCCATCAGCTGTTTATATCCTGGTCACTCCGCCATTATCCTGCATCACTGCTCTCTCTCCGTCCATATTAGTGTCCTCTATGTCTCCCTCTCAGTATCTTCTCTGTCCCATCAGTTCTTTATATCCTGGTCACTCTGCTGTTGTCCTGCATCACCGCTCACTCTCCGTCCATATTAGTGTCCTCTATGTCTCCCTCTCAGTGTCTTCTCTGTCCCATCAGCTGTTTATATCCTGGTCACTCCGCTGTTGTCCTGCATCACTGCTCTCTCTCCGTCCATATTACTGTCCTCTATGTCTCCCTCTCAGTATCTTCTCTGTCCCATCAGCTGTTTATATCCTGGTCACTCCGCTGTTGTCCTGCATCACTGCTCTCTCTCCGTCCATATTAGTGTCCTCTATGTCTCCCTCTCAGTATCTTCTCTGTCCCATCAGCTGTTTATATCCTGGTCACTCCGCCATTATCCTGCATCACTGCTCTCTCTCCGTCCATATTAGTGTCCTCTATGTCTCCCTCTCAGTATCTTCTCTGTCCCATCAGCTGTTTATATCCTGGTCACTCTGCTGTTGTCCTGCATCACTGCTCTCTCTCCGTCCATATTACTGTCCTCTATGTCTCCCTCTCAGTATCTTCTCTGTCCCATCAGCTGTTTATATCCTGGTCACTCCGCTGTTGTCCTGCATCACTGCTCTCTCTCCGTCCATATTAGTGTCCTCTATGTCTCCCTCTCAGTATCTTCTCTGTCCCATCAGCTGTTTATATCCTGGTCACTCCGCCATTATCCTGCATCACTGCTCTCTCTCCGTCCATATTAGTGTCCTCTATGTCTCCCTCTCAGTATCTTCTCTGTCCCATCAGCTGTTTATATCCTGGTCACTCTGCTGTTGTCCTGCATCACTGCTCTCTCTCCGTCCATATTAGTGTCCTCTATGTCTCCCTCTCAGTATCTTCTCTGTCCCATCAGTTCTTTATATCCTGGTCACTCTGCTGTTGTCCTGCATCACTGCTCTCTCTCCGTCCATATTACTGTCCTCTATGTCTCCCTCTCAGTATCTTCTCTGTCCCATCAGTTCTTTATATCCTGGTCACTCTGCTGTTGTCCTGCATCACCGCTCACTCTCCGTCCATATTAGTGTCCTCTACGTCTCCCTCTCAGTGTCTTCTCTGTCCCATCAGCTGTTTATATCCTGGTCACTCCGCTGTTGTCCTGCATCCCTGCTCTTTCTCCGTCCATATTAGTGTCCTCTATGTCTCCCTCTCAGTATCTTCTCTGTCCCATCAGCTGTTTATATCCTGGTCACTCCGCTGTTGTACTGCATCACTGCTCTCTCTCCGTCCATATTAGTGTCCTCTATGTCTCCCTCTCAGTATCTTCTCTGTCCCATCAGCTGTTTATATCCTGGTCACTCCGCCATTATCCTGCATCACTGCTCTCTCTCCGTCCATATTAGTGTCCTCTATGTCTCCCTCTCAGTATCTTCTCTGTCCCATCAGCTGTTTATATCCTGGCCACTCCGCCATTATCCTGCATCACTGCTCTCTCTCCGTCCATATTAGTGTCCTCTATGTCTCCCTCTCAGTATCTTCTCTGTCCCATCAGCTGTTTATATCCTGGTCACTCCGCCATTATCCTGCATCACCGCTCTCTCTCCGTCCATATTAGTGTCCTCTATGTCTCCCTCTCAGTGTCTTCTCTGTCCCATCAGTTCTTTATATCCTGGTCACTCCGCTGTTGTCCTGCATCACCGCTCTCTCTCCGTCCATATTAGTGTCCTCTATGTCTCCCTCTCAGTATCTTCTCTGTCCCATCAGTTCTTTATATCCTGGTCACTCTGCAGTTGTCCTGCATCACTGCTCTCTCTCCGTCCATATTAGTGTCCTCTATGTCTCCCTCTCAGTATCTTCTCTGTCCCATCAGTTCTTTATATCCTGGTCACTCTGCTGTTGTCCTGCATCACCGCTCACTCTCCGTCCATATTAGTGTCCTCTATGTCTCCCTCTCAGTGTCTTCTCTGTCCCATCAGCTGTTTATATCCTGGTCACTCCGCTGTTGTCCTGCATCACTGCTCTCTCTCCGTCCATATTAGTGTCCTCTATGTCTCCCTCTCAGTATCTTCTCTGTCCCATCAGCTGTTTATATCCTGGTCACTCCGCCATTATCCTGCATCACTGCTCTCTCTCCGTCCATATTAGTGTCCTCTATGTCTCCCTCTCAGTATCTTCTCTGTCCCATCAGCTGTTTATATCCTGGTCACTCCGCCATTATCCTGCATCACCGCTCTCTCTCCGTCCATATTAGTGTCCTCTATGTCTCCCTCTCAGTATCTTCTCTGTCCCATCAGCTGTTTATATACTGGTCACTCCGCCATTATCCTGCATCACCGCTCTCTCTCCGTCCATATTAGTGTCCTCTATGTCTCCCTCTCAGTGTCTTCTCTATCCCATCAGCTGTTTATATCCTGGTCACTCTGCTGTTGTCCTGCATCACCGCTCTCTCTCCGTCCATATTAGTGTCCTCTATGTCTCCCTCTCAGTGTCTTCTCTGTCCCATCAGCTGTTTATATCCTGGTCACTCCGCTGTTGTCCTGCATCACCGCTCTCTCTCCGTCCATATTAGTGTCCTCTTTGTCTCCCTCTCAGTATCTTCTCTGTCCCATCAGCTGTTTATATCCTGGTCACTCCGCCATTATCCTGCATCACCGCTCTCTCTCCGTCCATATTAGTGTCCTCTATGTCTCCCTCTCAGTATCTTCTCTGTCCCATCAGCTGTTTATATACTGGTCACTCCGCCATTATCCTGCATCACCGCTCTCTCTCCGTCCATATTAGTGTCCTCTATGTCTCCCTCTCAGTGTCTTCTCTATCCCATCAGCTGTTTATATCCTGGTCACTCCGCTGTTGTCCTGCATCACCGCTCTCTCTCCGTCCATATTAGTGTCCTCTATGTCTCCCTCTCAGTATCTTCTCTGTCCCATCAGCTGTTTATATACTGGTCACTCCGCTGTTGTCCTGCATCACCGCTCTCTCTCCGTCCATATTAGTGTCCTCTATGTCTCCCTCTCAGTATCTTCTCTGTCTCATCAGCTGTTTATATCCTGGTCACTCCGTTGTTGTCCTGCTTCACCGCTCTCTCTCCGTCCATATTAGTGTCCTCTATGTCTCCCTCTCAGTGTCTTCTCTGTCCCATCAGCTGTTTATATCCTGGTCACTCCGCCATTATCCTGCATCACCGCTCTCTCTCCGTCCATATTAGTGTCCTCTATGTCTCCCTCTCAGTATCTTCTCTGTCCCATCAGCTGTTTATATCCTGGTCACTCCGCCATTATCCTGCATCACCACTCTCTCTCCGTCCATATTAGTGTCCTCTATGTCTCCCTCTCAGTGTCTTCTCTGTCCCATCACTTCTTTATATCCTGGTCACTCCGCCATTATCCTGCATCACCGCTCTCTCTCCGTCCATATTAGTGTCCTCTATGTCTCCCTCTCAGTGTCTTCTCTGTCCCATCAGCTGTTTATATCCTGGTCACTCCGCTGTTGTCCTACATCACCGCTCTCTCTCCGTCCATATTAGTGTCCTCTATGTCTCCCTCTCAGTGTCTTCTCTGTCCCATCAGCTGTTTATATCCTGGTCACTCCGCCATTATCCTGCATCACCGCTCTCTCTCCGTCCATATTAGTGTCCTCTATGTCTCCCTCTCAGTGTCTTCTCTGTCCCATCAGCTGTTTATATCCTGGTCACTCCGCTGTTGTCCTGCATCACCGCTCTCTCTCCGTCCATATTAGTGTCCTCTATGTCTCCCTCTCAGTATCTTCTCTGTCCCATCAGCTGTTTATATCCTGGTCACTCCGCCATTATCCTGCATCACCGCTCTCTCTCCGTCCATATTAGTGTCCTCTATGTCTCCCTCTCAGTATCTTCTCTGTCCCATCAGCTGTTTATATACTGGTCACTCCGCTGTTGTCCTGCATCACCGTTCTCTCTCCGTCCATATTAGTGTCCTCTATGTCTCCCTCTCAGTATCTTCTCTGTCCCATCAGCTGTTTATATCCTGGTCACTCCGCTGTTGTCCTGCATCACTGCTCTCTCTCCGTCCATATTAGTGTCCTCTATGTCTCCCTCTCAGTATCTTCTCTGTCCCATCAGTTCTTTATATCCTGGTCACTCCGCTGTTGTCCTGCATCACTGCTCTCTCTCCGTCCATATTAGTGTCCTCTATGTCTCCCTCTCAGTATCTTCTCTGTCCCATCAGTTCTTTATATCCTGGTCACTCCGCTGTTGTCCTGCATCACCGCTCTCTCTCCGTCCATATTAGTGTCCTCTATGTCTCCCTCTCAGTATCTTCTCTGTCCCATCAGCTGTTTATATCCTGGTCACTCTGCAGTTGTCCTGCATCACCGCTCTCTCTCCGTCCATATTAGTGTCCTCTATGTCTCCCTCTCTGTATCTTCTCTGTCCCATCAGCTGTTTATATCCTGGTCACTCTGCTGTTGTCCTGCATCACCGCTCTCTCTCCGTCCATATTAGTGTCCTCTATGTCTCCCTCTCAGTATCTTCTCTGTCCCATCAGTTCTTTATATCCTGGTCACTCCGCTGTTGTCCTGCATCACTGCTCTCTCTCCGTCCATATTAGTGTCCTCTATGTCTCCCTCTCAGTATCTTCTCTGTCCCATCAGCTGTTTATATCCTGGTCACTCCGCTGTTGTCCTGCATCACCGCTCTCTCTCCGTCCATATTAGTGTCCTCTATGTCTCCCTCTCAGTATCTTCTCTGTCCCATCAGCTGTTTATATCCTGGTCACTCCGCTGTTGTCCTGCATCACTGCTCTCTCTCCGTCCATATTAGTGTCCTCTATGTCTCCCTCTCAGTATCTTCTCTGTCCCATCAGCTGTTTATATCCTGGTCACTCCGCTGTTGTCCTGCATCACTGCTCTCTCTCCGTCCATATTAGTGTCCTCTATGTCTCCCTCTCAGTGTCTTCTCTGTCCCATCAGTTGTATATATCCTGGTCACTCCGCCATTATCCTGCATCACCGCTCTCTCTCCGTCCATATTAGTGTCCTCTATGTCTCCCTCTCAGTATCTTCTCACTGCCCCTCGGCTATAATGTGTGAGTAATGCAGGACACGCCTCTGTGGAACAACACTTATCACTTATATATAACACCGTACAGTCCGGTTATTTACCCGTGTTATGAAATGGGCGTGTATTCTGCTGCACATCAGGCGTACGTGTTCTGTAATATTCCTTCTTATTCTCCGTAGACACTGGGCAGAGTCCAGCACAAGACGCCCCAGTAATGAAAGCTGACGCCCCAGCGGAGGGCATCTTACCAGAGAGACGCAAGAGGAAACCCAAGTACCCCACGGAGATATACTTTGATTTCACCAAACGGAAAAGGAATGTTGGTCACAGTAAGGCGAACGGGGCGAGCCGGAAGCAGAGGGGCTGTAAGGGCGCTGCTATGGGGAAGGACCACAAGCCGGCTGCCACGCCCGCCACAGACGAGCCGGGACCCGGAAATAAACTCTACATCTGTGCGGACTGTGGGCAATCCTTCGATCTGTGGCCGTCTCTTGTTGATCATTTGAGCGTTCACAATGGCACCAAGCCGTACTCCTGCCCAGACTGCGACAAGTCCTACAGTTACAGATCCGCGCTCCTCATTCACCAGAACACACACAGCGGTCTGAAGCCGCACCAGTGCTCCGTGTGCTTGAAGCGCTTCCCGCGCAAATCATCTCTGGTTGTTCACATGCGCTCACACACAGGAGAGAGGCCGTATATCTGTAACATATGCAACAAAAGCTTTATCGAGAGCGCAAAGCTCCGTAGACATGGGCGGATTCACACGGGCGAGAAGCCGTATCGCTGCGACAGCTGTGGTAAATGTTTCAGCGACCCATCCGCTCTTACTCGACACCAGAGAGCGGAGAAATGTAAGCAGTGTGGCCCAGTCAGCCGGGATCCCTGTGAGCCAAATGACAGCAAGTTACTACATGAACCCAGCTGTGAGCCTGACACTCACCCGATCCCTCACACCAGTAGTGCACTCAGTGTGAAAACCGAGTATGAGTGTGACACTCACCCAATCCCTCACACCAGTAGTGCACTCAGTGTGAAAACAGAGTATGAGTGTGACACTCACCCAATCCCTCACACCAGTAGTGCACTCAGTGTGAAAACCGAGTATGAGTGTGACATTCACGCGATCCCTCACACCAGTAGTGCGCTCAACGTGAAAACTGAGTGTGATGTGTTGGAGAATGCTGAGTGTGACACTCGCCCGATCTCTCTCACCAGTAGTGTAGTCAATGTGAAAACCGAGTATGAGTGTGACAGTCACCCGATCCCTCACACCGGTAGTGCACTCAGTGTGAAAACAGAGTATGAGTGTAATGTGTTGGAGAATGTGGAGTGCGACACTCACCCGATCGCTCACACCAGTAGTGACCTCAGTGTGAAAAGTGAGTATGAGTGTGATTTGTTGGAGAATGCTGAGTGTGACACTCGATCCCTCACACCAGTAGTGCACTCAGTGTGAAAACCGAGTATGAATGTGATGTGTTGGAGAATGCTGAGTGTGATACTCGATCCCTCACACCAGTAGTGCACTCAGTCCTCTCTCCTCGTGCTAGGCAGGGTGAGTGACAGACCTTCTGCGGACGTATCTGGGCCCGGGACCCCCCTACCGGCTGTTATATATAATGAGATCATGAAAGATGAAACGTTCTTTATAGAGAGAGTGAAATCCTGTGTGATCGCCCTGACACTGGCATCAGTCGTACGTGTGTCTGGCAGACTGTACAATCCTCATTTAGAGATCTGGTTTTTGGGCGCGCTCCATGTTTATCAGACTATCCTGTCTTTGTACATACTATTCAATAAAAAGATTTCAGTTGTTTCATTAAACGATTGTGATACGTGGTTATTTCTGTAGCTGCAAAGGACAATGCATTCCTTATACCCCGGTGCCAGGTGCCGCCACCTCAGAGTGCACAGTGCATTCCTTATACCCCTGTGCCAGGTGCCGCCACCTCAGAGTGCACAGTGCATTCCTTATACCCCGGTGCCAGGTGCCGCCACCTATCAGAGTGCACAGTGCATTCCTTATACCCCTGTGCCAGGTGCCGCCACCTCTGAGTGCACAGTGCATTCCTTATACCCCTGTGCCAGGTGCCGCCACCTCTCAGAGTGCACAGTGCATTCCTTATACCCCGGTGCCAGGTGCCGCCACCTCTCAGAGTGCACAGTGCATTCCTTATACCCCTGTGCCAGGTGCCGCCACCTCTCAGAGTGCACAGTGCATTCCTTATACCCCGATGCCAGGTGCCGCCACCTCTCAGAGTGCACAGTGCATTCCTTATACCCCGGTGCCAGGTGCCGCCACCTCTGAGTGCACAGTGCATTCCTTATACCCCTGTGCCAGGTGCCGCCACCTCTCAGAGTGCACAGTGCATTCCTTATACCCCGGTGCCAGGTGCCGCCACCTCTCAGAGTGCACAGTGCATTCCTTATACCCCTGTGCCAGGTGCCGCCACCTCTCAGAGTGCACAGTGCATTCCTTATACCCCGATGCCAGGTGCCGCCACCTCTCAGAGTGCACAGTGCATTCCTTATACCCCGGTGCCAGGTGCCGCCACCTCTGAGTGCACAGTGCATTCCTTATACCCCTGTGCCAGGTGCCGCCACCTCTCAGAGTGCACAGTGCATTCCTTATACCCCGGTGCCAGGTGCCGCCACCTCTCAGAGTGCACAGTGCATTCCTTATACCCCTGTGCCAGGTGCCGCCACCTCTCAGAGTGCACAGTGCATTCCTTATACCCCTGTGCCAGGTGCCGCCACCTCTCAGAGTGCACAGTGCATTCCTTATACCCCTGTGCCAGGTGCCGCCACCTCTGAGTGCACAGTGCATTCCTTATACCCCTGTGCCAGGTGCCGCCACCTCTCAGAGTGCACAGTGCATTCCTTATACCCCTGTGCCAGGTGCCGCCACCTCTCAGAGTGCACAGTGCATTCCTTATACCCCGGTGCCAGGTGCCGCCACCTCTCAGAGTGCACAGTGCATTCCTTATACCCCGGTGCCAGGTGCCGCCACCTCTCAGAGTGCACAGTGCATTCCTTATACCCCTGTGCCAGGTGCCGCCACCTCTCAGAGTGCACAGTGCATTCCTTATACCCCTGTGCCAGGTGCCGCCACCTCTCAGAGTGCACAGTGCATTCCTTATACCCCGGTGCCAGGTGCCGCCACCTCTCAGAGTACACAGTGCATTCCTTATACCCCGGTGCCGCCACCTCTCAGAGTGCACAGTGCATTCCGTATACCCCTGTGCCAGGTGCCGCCACCTCTCAGAGTGCACAGTGCATTCCTTATACCCCGGTACCAGGTGCCGCCACCTCTCAGAGTGCACAGTGCATTCCTTATACCCCGGTGCCAGGTGCCGCCACCTCTCAGAGTGCACAGTGCATTCCTTATACCCCGGTACAAGGTGCCGCCACCTCTAAGAGTGCACAGTGCATTCCTTATACCCCGGTACAAGGTGCCGCCACCTCTAAGAGTGCACAGTGCATTCCTTATACCCCGGTACAAGGTGCCGCCACCTCTAAGAGTGCACAGTGCATTCCTTTAACATTACCAGACCCAGGGCAGGATGTAGTAAAAGGAAAATGCGTTTCCTCTAGCATCCATAAGGGATATTGGGGGAAACTAGTACAATGGGGTATAGACGGGGTCCAAAGGAGCCAGTGCACTTTTAATTTCTTCACTGTGTGTGCTGGCTCCTCCCCTCTATGCCCCTCCCACAGGCAGTTTAGAAAAGAGTGCCCTCAGGAGAGGATGCGCACTCTGCAGCTCCAGAGAGTTTTCTTCAGTTTCTTTAAATCTTTTATTATTTAGGGTATGCTGTCTGGGCAACAGCATACCTGCGCCGTGGGAGTTAGGGGGGTGGGGGGGCGCTTCCCCGCTGCAGGACTACTGTCCTGAGGGCTTGTTCAGCGGGGTACTGTGCCTTGGCTGTCACAGCCGCAGCAAGCCGCACACACCTAACACTGCCTGAAGGTGACATCCGTGTGAGTAAAAACCGGGGGCCCCGCTAGGGGGGTCCCCTGGTTCAAAGTGCGGCTGACCACAGGCGTGGCATACGGGACCATCCTGGGGGGAGGGGTCCCTCTAAAATCCCACCTTTTAGAGCTGGCACAAAAGGGCTTGACTAGCACTTGTGTGATGTTTTAAGCTTAAAAGGAGACTTTTTCCAGTATAATATATGTATTAACTCCGATGCCATTGGAGGGGGCGGAGCTTCCTCAGAGCGGAACCTGAGGCGATTTGGCGCCTTCCTCTGCTTACTGCAGCGCAGACAGCACACACATAGCGCTTCCTGAGCCTCAGCCACGCTGGATATCTGGTACAGGGTGTAGCTAAGGGGTAGAGCCGCTTGTGTACACTATCTGGGTCCTCTTTAGGACAGAAATTGTTAGTGTTACTGTATTATAGTTAGCTGACTGCCTCACTGGGGCTGTGTAGCTCCGGGTGTGCTGGTGTCCTCTCTCCTCTGTGTCTCCTCTCACATACAGTAGGGCAGGCTTGCATTAACTGTCTGTGTGTATGTTCTTGTGCTTACTGTGATATATGGGTAAACACAAGCTGAGATTCTCTCTCTTATCTAATGACTGTTTCCTGTGAACAATGCAGTCAATCTTCACATATCAGTGAAGGGGCTGGGGGAGAGGGTCCAGAGCCCCACTGGTTAGGGTCTCTTAAGACTATGATGTCAGATATGTCATCCCAGCTCACTGCTAATGTGCAGAAGACTCAGCTACTACAACAGGCTGTTGCAGATTTAGCTGCTAGGGCAGATGCACATCCCCCTCTCTCATGCAGGGCCCCATAAGCGTGTTTTACCTGCTCTACTCTCTGATACAGGTGAGGATATACAGGAGGATGGGGAGGACTTGGATCCCGATTGTGCTCAGGGTATTGAACCCCTCATTTTGGTTATAAGGGATGTGCTGAAGCTCCCTCTAGAGGACGCTGCGTCACAGCAGTCGTTTTTCTTTGTACAAAACAAGCCTAATGTCACTTTCCCTGATTCTACAGAGTTAGATGACTTATTCAAACAGGCCTGGAAAAATCCAGACAAAAAATTCCAAGTGTCCAAAAAGTTTTTGCGCACTTTCCCATTTGCTCCTGAAGGTAGAACATTTTGGGGGGAACCCCCTGGGGTGGATGTCCTCGCCTGTACAAAAAGGCAGTGCTGCCCGCACCGGGCTCCTTTACCATGAAGGATCCAGGGGATAGGAAGATTGAGACTACCCTAAAATCTATATACACTGCAGCCGGCCTTTCACAAAGACCGGTCATTGCGGGTTGCTGGATGACCCATACTATTCATTCTTGGGCCACTCAAATTCACGGGGGCCTCTCGGGAGATATACCCTTAGTTACTATGGTGACCCTCCTAAAACACATTCAGTACACTACCCGTGTCCTCTGTGATTCGCTCAAGGAGTTGGGGAACATTAATGCTCGGACTTCTGCCATGGCAGTGTCGGCGCGCAGGTCCTTGTAATTACGTCAGTGAATTGAGGATGCAGAATCGAAACATAGTGTGGAATCCCTCCCCTATTCTGGGGAATGGCTTTTTGGGGTCGAATTGGATACCTGGATTTCCAGAGTTACGTCTGGGAAATCCACGTTTCCCCCCTCTGGGGCCCTGCCGGCGAGACGCTCCTATCCGGGGCAATCTGTCCAGTCCTTTTGGTCATACAGATTTTGATCTAAGGCCAGAGGTGCCTCCAATGCGGCTAGAGGTACCAGAGGTAAGTCCAGAAAACCTGCAAGCACCAGTTCTCAGGAACAGTCCACCGGTTCTGCTTCCACTAAGGTCTCAGCATGACGGTGCCCACCCACCCCAAGGGGATTTCGAGGTGGGCGCCACTTCAGCCGCGTCTGGGAGACCTCCTGCCAGGATGCCTGGGTCAGAGATCTCGTTTCTCAGAGCTACAGTACTACCCCTCAACAATTTTTCAAATCAAGCTTACCAGCTTTGGAGGATATGCAAGTTACGTTGCAACAGGCAATCCGAAAGTTGGTTCAGTCCCGCGTCATTTTTCCAGTGCCACTAACGCAACGCGGCATGGGGTTTTACTCAAACCTGTTTGTGGTGCCGAAACCGGACGGTTAGGTCGGACCCATTTTACATCTCAAATCCTTGAATCCTTACTTGAAGGTGTTCAAGTTCAAGATGGAATCCCTGCGAGCCATGATTGCGGGCACAAGAACAGGAATTTATGGTCTCCTTGGAAATCAAGGATGCCTATCTCCATATTCCGATTTGGCCGCCTCATCAGGCGTACCTGCGGTTTTTGCCCTACTGGACAATCACTTCCAATTCCAGGCACTACCCTTTGGCCTGTCCACAGCCCCAATGGTATTCACAAAGGTGATGGCGGAGATGATGTTCCAACTCCGGGTCCACGGGGTCAATATGGTCCCTTATCTGGACAATCTTCTGATAAAGGCACGATCCAGGGAGCTTTTGTTGCTCCATATCAACCGCACCATCCATCATCTTTCAGACCATGGGTGGATCCTCAACTTGCAGAAGTCCCACCTGGAGCCAGCTCAGTTCCTGGGGATGTTGCTGGATACTGTGGCCCAAAAGGTGTTTCTACCAGAGGACAAGGCAAAAACACTTCAGGAAATGGTCCGCATGGTGCTCCGGCCTACTCGAGTGTCCATCCATCTTTGCATAAGATTGCTGGGAAAAATGGTTGCCTCATACGAGGCGATCCAGTATGGGAGGTTCCATGCCAGAACATTTCAATTGGATCTCCTGAGCAAGTGGTCCGGATCGCATCTCCAGATGCACGGATGATTCAGCTGTCGCCTCAGGCCAGGATTTCCCTATTGTGGTGGCTACAGTCCTCCAATCTCCTGGAGGGCCGGAGTTTCGGGATTAAGGATTGGACCCTCCTCATGACGGATGCAAGTCTATGGGGATGGGGAGCTGTCACCCAAGGGGCGCAGTTCCAGGGCAGGTGGCCAGCCCACGAGGACCTCATCAACATTCTGGAACTTTGGGCGATCTACAATGCTCTGCTTCAGGCCCCTCCTCTGCTCAGGGATCACGCGATCCAGGTAAAGTCGGACAACGCCACGGCAGTGGCGTATATCCATCGTCAAGGAGGGACAGAAAGCAGAGTCTGCATGCGAGAGGTGTCAAAAATACTCCTCTGGGTGGAAAGAAATGCAAGAGCAATGTCGGCAATCTTCATTCCGGGTGTGGACAACTGGGAGGCGGACTTCCTGAGTTGTCACGATCTCCACCCGGGGGAGTGGGGGCTTCACCATCTGGTGTTCCAGCAGATCATCGCCCGGTGGGGTTGCCCACAAATAGACATGATGGCTTCTCGGCTCAACAAAAAACTTCCCTGGTACTGCTTACTGACCAGGGACCCTCAAGTGAGGATAGTGGATGCACTGGCGTCTCCTTGGCCGTTCCGGCTGGTCTACCTGTTTCCTCCAATTCCATTGCTCCCAAGGGTGCTAAAGCGAATCAGGCATCAGGGAGTCCAGGCAATTCTAATTGCCCCGGATTGGCCTCGGGGGGCGTGGTACGTGGATCTTCTGGACATGTCCGTCGAAAACCCTTGGCCTCTACCACTAAGAAAAGATCTTCTTCAACAAGGGACCGTTCATCTACCCAGACTTACGGCGACTTCATTTGACGGCATGGAGGTTGAGTGGAACATCCTAGCTCACAAGGGTCTTTCCAAAAAGGTTATTGAAGGGGAACTCCACATACAACCACCTTTTGTGCCGCCTATGGCACCCTGGAATTTGGATGTAGTGTTGGCATTTCTTCAGTCCTCCTGGTTTGAACCTCTGATGGCGGTAGAAGACAAGTACCTCACGTGGAAGACTATGATGTTACTGGCCCTGGCTTCTGCTCGACGTGTTTCAGAATTGGGGGCCTTATCATGTAAAAGTCCATACTTGGATCTTTTACTAGGACAGAGCGGAGCTCCGGACTAGACAGCAGTTCCTGCCAAAGGTTGTCTCCGCGTTTCAACTAAATTATCCTATTGTGGTTCCGTCCAGTTCTGACGCTTCTGGTCCTCCGGAGGCATTGGATGCTGTGCGTGCCTTGAAGATTTATGTCAAGCACACAGCTCGGGTCAGAAAATCGGATTCCTTGTTCGTGTTCTATGATGCGCACAAGAAGGGTTGCCCTGCTTCAAAGCAGTCCATTGCTCGTTGGATTCAGCTTCCTATCCAACAAGCCTATGTGTCGGCAGCCTTACCTGTTCCTAAGTCTCTGAAGGCCCACTCAACACGATCAGTGGGCTCTTCCTGCCCGCGGAGTCTCGGCCTTGCAACTATGCAGAGCTGCTACCTGGTCGGGGGAACACGTTTGTGAAGTTCTACAAATTTGATAGCCTGGCCAAGGAGGATACCCAGTTTGTGCAGGCGTTGCTGCAGCAGTCTCCGCACGTTCCCACCCGTTCTGGAAGCTTTGGGACGTCCCCATCGTACTAGTTTCCCCCAATATCCCTTATTGGGTGCCCGCCTCAGTGCGTGGAATTTTCTGCAAGTTCTTGTTCTATAGCTACCTGTTCAGCAGTTGCTGTTTTGTTACCAGCTGTTGCTGGTAGTTGTATGTTATGGTGTGCTGGTGTGTAAATCTCACCACCTTTCTCTGTTATCCTGTTTCCTTCTCTCATATACGTCCTTTCTCCTTCGGTCACGTTTTTACCTGTAACTGCCTGTGGGAGGGGACATAGGGGGGAGGAGCCAGCACACCCAGTTAAAGAAATTTAAAGTGCACTGGCTTTTCATATGTACTAAGACCCGGCCGCCGGGTTTTCGCCCCCAAGGGTATCGCCATCTTTTGATGGTGATACCCTATAGAAGCCTATGGGCTTCTTTCACATCTGCAGCACCTGCCGACTAGTGCCGCACTTGCAGATCCCCCCCCCCGCACACACACCTTCCTCCAGGTGCCGCTCCTGTATCCCCCAGCTCCTCCCCTGCTGCACAGCCATTTCTTCTTCCGGCTGCAGGGGGGAGGAGGAGGAGGGGGAGCCCGGAAGACTCCCAGCAAACGTCACCTCCTGGGGGTGGGATCCTGCAATCCGTCTCACAGGTATTGCGGGGGTCTCTGTCACCGCATTGCGATGTTAATCACGTTAGTACATATGGGATTATCATCGCTGCGAGTATTTTAATGCATCCTGCCCCCAGGATGATGATATGAAGGAAAAGCCTTCTGTAACATACTGCAGCATTCATGTGTAATGGTACGGAAGCGTCTGGCCCTATCCCTTCATGTTATGGTGAAATACATGTGTATTTCTCAGTCTTTTCCTCTTGCCATCGTGTTGGCGCTGCTGCTTTAAAATTGTCCTTCCGCGACTGTACAGCTGTGTCCTCATTCCCCTAGCACTCCATATGGTGCGTCATATTCACATCATTGCCAGGTGTAAAGTCGCTCCCGGTGTGCCAGGCACACAGTAGTCATGTCACACAGGACGTGGCAGATTCAGCATAACTACACGTGGTGCGTGGCATGGCGTGGGTTGCTCGTATGGGGTCACCTCTTTAGCGGCAGTGTTGTACACAGGAGTACATGCAATACTAGCACCAATGCTCGCGGTATCCCGGACTACTTCTGTTGTCGCATTAGTGATGTAACAGGATAGATGGATGTGGACACATTTGTAAATCTGACGTTTTGAGTTATCCTGGGTGACTTCAGTATCGCACTGGACTATCCAATGAATGCCGCTGATTGTATGCCGTTGTCCCTCACCCTCTCCTCTGATCTCCAGTGCGCACTTGTTTAATCTAGTCTTCTGCCACTATTGTAACATCTCTTATGCATTGTGTGCTTGGAAATAAATTTGGATCTTTGCCTCCCAACATCAGATGTAGGTAAGTATTTTACCCCTCTACCCTACCCTGGCCCTCCTGGGGTGTCGGCTAGGGCTAAGTCGCGGGAGAACGGGGGGGGGGGGGGTCGGCTACGGCTACCTCCCTTTTC
The DNA here is from genome assembly GCF_028390025.1 of Pseudophryne corroboree. Classification (NCBI taxonomy): domain Eukaryota; kingdom Metazoa; phylum Chordata; class Amphibia; order Anura; family Myobatrachidae; genus Pseudophryne; species Pseudophryne corroboree. Next base: position 846,494,058 of record NC_086448.1, read on the forward strand.
CGGGGCATAACCCTGACTCCCACCACGATACTCCCCTTTTGACCAGTCCCTAAGCTGCCTCAAAAAATAAGATTTTAAACCTACCGGTAAATCTTTTTTTCCTAGTCCGTAGAGGATGCTGGGGACTCCGTAAGGACCATAGGGTATAGACGGGCTCCGCAGGAGACATGGGCACTACAAAGAACTTTTAGTATAGGTGTGCACTGGCTCCTCCCTCTATGCCCCTCCTCCAGACCTCAGTTAGAGAAACTGTGCCCAGAGGAGATGGACAATATGAGGAAAGGATTTTGTTAATCTAAGGGCAAGATTCATACCAGCCCACACCAAACACACCGTACAACCTGGAATATACGCAACCAGTTAACAGTATGAACAAAAAACAGCATCAGTCAAAGACCGATCTTAACTGTAACATTACCCTTATGTAAGCAACAACTATATACAAGTCTTGCAGATTTAGTCCGCACTGGGACGGGCGCCCAGCATCCTCTACGGACTAGGAGAAAAAGATTTACTGGTAGGTTTAAAATCTTATTTTCTCTTACGTCCTAGAGGATGCTGGGGACTCCGTAAGGATCATGGGGTTTATACCAAAGCTCCAAACCGGGCGGGACAGTGTGGATGACTCTGCAGCACCGATTGAGCAAACGCGAGGTCCTCATCAGCCAGGGTATCAAACTTGTTGCAAAAGTGTTTGAACCCGACCAAGTAGCTGCTTGGCACAACTGTAATGCCGAAACGCCTCGGGCAGCCGCCCAAGAAGAGCCCACCTTCCTAGTGGAATGGGCCTTCACCGAATTTGGTACCGGCAATCCAGCCGTAGAATGAGCCTGCTGAATCGTGTTACAGATCCAGCGAGCAATTGTCTGCTTAGAAGCAGGCGCACCATCCTTGTTGGCTGCATACAGGACAAACAGCCTCTGTTTTCCTAACCCTAGCCGTCCTGGCTACATAAATTTTTAAGGCCCTGACTACATCCAGGGACTTGGAGTCCTCCAAGTCACCCGTAGCCACAGGCACCACAATAGGTTGGTTCATATGAAAAGAAACCACCTTAGGCAGAAATTGAGGACGAGTCCTCAACTCTGCTCTATCCACATGAAAAATCAAGTAGGGGCTCTTGTGAGACAAGGCCGCCAACTCTGACACCCGCCTTGCAGATGCCAAGGCTAATAACATGACCACCTTCCAGGTGAGAAATTTTAATTCCACTGTTTGAAGAGGTTCAAACCAGTGTGATTTAAGGAACTGTAACACCACGTTAAGGTCCCATGGTGCCACTGGTGGCACAAAAGGAGGCTGGATGTGCAGCACTCCCTTTACGAAAGTTTGGACTTCTGGGAGAGAAGCCAATTCCTTCTGAAAAAATATAGATAGGGCCGAAATCTGTACCTTAATGGAGCCTAATTTTAGGCCCATATCCACTCCTGTCTGTAGGAAGTGGAGAAAACGGGCCTGATGGAAATCTTCCGTAGGAGCATTCTTGGTTTCACACCAAGATACATACTTCCTCCAGATACGATGATAATGCTTCGCCGTTACTTCCTTCCTAGCCTTTATCAGAGTAGGGATAACTTCCTCCGGAATACCTCTCTCAGCTAGGATTCGGTGTTCAACCGCCATGCCGTCAAACGCAACCGCGGTAAGTCTTGGAACATGCAAGGCCCCTGCTGCAACAGGTCTTCCCTGAGAGGAAGAGGCCACGGATCTTCTGTGAGCATCTCCTGAAGATCCGAATACCAGGCCCTTCGAGGCCAATCTGGAACCACGAGTATTGCTTGTACTCTGTTTCGTCTTATGATTCTCAACACTTTTGAGATGAGAGGCAGAGGAGGGAACACATAAGACCGACTGAAACACCCATGGTGTCACTAGGGCGTCTACCGCTACTGCTTGAGGGTCCCTTGACCTGGCACAATACCTCCAAAGCTTTTTGTTGAGGCGTGACGCCATCATGTCTATTTGAGGAAGTCCCCAAAGACTTGCTATCTCTGCAAAGACCTCTTGATGAAGTCCCCACTCTCCTGGATGGAGATCGTGTCTGCTGAGGAAGTCTGCTTCCCAGTTGTCCACTCCCGGTATGAAGACTGCTGACAGAACACTTACGTGATTTTCCGCCCAGCGCAGAATTCTGGTGGCTTCCGCCATTGCCACTCTGCTCCTTGTCCCGCCTTGGCGGTTTACATGAGCCACGGCTGTGACGTTGTCTGATTGAATCAGAACCGGTAGGTCGCGAAGAAGATACTCCGCTTGTCGTAGGCCGTTGTATATGGCCCTCAATTCCAGCACGTTGATGTGTAGACAAGCCTCCTGGCTTGACCATAGTCCCTGAAAATTTCTCTCTTTTGTGACTGCTCCCCATCCTCGGAGGCTCACGTCCGTGGTCACCAGAACCCAGTCTTGAATGCCGAACCTGCGACCCTCTAGAAGGTGAGCGCTCTGCAGCCACCACAGGAGAGACACCCTGGCCCTGGGGGACAGGCTTATCTTTTGATGTAGGTGTAGATGGGACCCCGACCATTTGTCCAGAAGGTCCCACTGAAACGTCCTCGCATGGAACCTGCCGAAGGGGATGGCCTCATAGGCTGCCACCATTTTTCCCAGAACTCGAGTGCATTGATGAACAGACACTCTTTTTGGTTTTAGCAGGTCCCTGACCATGTTCTGGAGGCCCTGGGCTCTTTCTATTGGTAGAAAAACCCTCTTCTGTTCCGTGTCCAGAATCATGCCTAGTAATGATAGTCGAGTCGTTGGAATCAACTGTGACTTTGGCAGATTGAGAATCCAACCGTGTTGATGTAACACTCTCAGGGAGAGCGACACGCTTTTCAGCAATTGATTTCTTGATCTCACCTTTATCAGGAGATCGTCCAAGTACGGGATAATTGTGACTCCCTGCTTGCGCAGGAGCACCATCATTTCCGCCATTACTTTGGTGAAAATTCTCGGGGCCGTGGAAAGCCCAACGGCAACGTCTGAAACTGGTAATGACAGTCCTGTACCGCGAAACGCAGGTATTCCTGATGAAGAGGAAATATGGGGACATGAAGGTAGGCATCCTTCACGTCCAGAGACACCATAAAATCCCCTGCTTCCAGACTGGATATCACAGCCCGGAGTGATTCCATCTTGAATTTGAACTTTTTCAAGTATAGGTTTAGGGATTTTAGATTCAAAATGGGTCTGACCGAACCATCCGGCTTCGGGACCTCAAACAGTGTTGAATAGTACCCTTTTCCCTGTTGGCCTATGGGAACCTTGACAATCACTTGCTGTTGACACAGCTTTTGAATTGCATCTAATACCACTTCCCTCTCCGGGGAAGAGGCTGGCAAGGCCGACTTGAAAAATCGGCGAGGGGGCACCTCTTCGAACTCCAGTTTGTAACCTTGGGATACAATTTCCAACACCCAAGGATCCACGTCTGATAGAACCCGAACCTGGCTGAAGAGTCGAAGACGTGCCCCCACCGGTGCGGACTCCCTCCGTGGAGCCCCAGCGTCATGCGGTGGATTTAGCAGAAGCCGGGGAGGACTTCTGCTCCTGGGAACTAGCCGAAGCAGGTGTTCTCTTACCTCTACCCTTACTTCTGGCGAGGAAAGAGGAGCCCCGACCTCTTCTGGACTTATGCGACCGAAAGGACTGCATCTGATATTGTGGGGTTTTCTTTTGCTGTGGGGAAACAAAAGGCAAAAATGTAGATTTACCCGCGGTAGCTGTGGAAACCAGGTCCGCAAGACCATCCCCAAACAAAACTTCACCCTTGTAAGGTAAAACCTCCATATGCTTCTTTGAGTCTGCATCACCCGACCATTGGCGGGTCCACAGAGCTCGTCTTGCCGAAACTGCCATGGCGTTGGCTCTGGAACCAAGCAGCCCCACGTCTCTTTGAGCGTCTCTCATAAATAAGACTGCGTCTTTAATGTGACCTAAAGTCAGTACAATGGTATCCTTGTACAGGGTATCCATGTCAGCCAACAAGGTATCTGTCCATGCTGCAACAGCGCTACAGACCCATGCCGATGCTATTGCCGGTCTGAGTAAAGCCCCCATATGTGCATAAATAGACTTTAAGGTAGTTTCCTTTCTACGATCCACAGGATCCTTAAGGGCCGCGGTGTCTGGAGACAGTAGCGCCACCTTCTTGGACAGACGCGTTAACGCCTTGTCCACCCTGGGCGAGGATTCCCACCGTATCCTGTCCTTTGCAGGGAAAGGATACGCCATAAGGATCCTCTTGGGAATCTGCAGTTTTTTGTCTGGAGTTTCCCAAGCTTTTTCAAATAATTTGTTCAGTTCATGAGATGGAGGAAACGTTACCTCAGGTTTCTTTCCCTTAAACATGTGCACCCTCGTGTCAGGGACAGAGGGGTCATCTGTGATATGCAAAACATCTTTTATTGCCATAATCATATAATGAATACTTTTGGCCACCTTAGGGTGTAACCTTGTCTCATCATAGTCGACACTGGAGTCAGAATCCGTGTTGGTATCAGTGTCTGCTATTTGTGATAGGGGACGCTTTTGAGACCCTGACAGGCCCTGTGACCCAGTCAAATCTGCGGATTGACTCCCTGCTGTTTCCGTGGACTCAGCTTTGTCCATTCTCTTATGTAATAAGGTCACATTAGCATTTAAAATATTCCACATATCATACCAATCATGAGTCGGCGTTGCCGACGGAGACACCACAATCATCTGCTCCACCTCCTCCTTGGATGAGCCTTCCGCTTCAGACATGCCGACACCCGCACACACACACAGGGATATATCTATAAGGGGACAGTTCCCCCAACAAGGCCCTTTGGAGAGACAGAGAGAGAGTATGCCAGCACACACCCAGCGCCAACTGACACTGGAAACAATTCCCAGATATAGCGCTTTTATATACATATTAACAGTGTAATACACTCACTGCGCCTAAATGTGCGCCCCCCCTCTCTTTCAGCCCTGTGTCACCGTTCTGCAGGGGAGAGTCCGGGGAGCCAGCTTCTCTTCAGATCACTGTGGAGAAAATGGCACTGTGAGACCAAATGGTGCTGTGAGACCAAGCTCCGCCCCCTCTAGTGGCGGGCTTCGGTCCCGCTCAAAATTACAATTAATGGCGGGGGATGTACATATCTACTGACTCCGCAGCCCATATGTGAAAAACATGCCAATACAGAAGTTTATATTGCTGCCCAGGGCGCCCCCCCTGCGCCCTGCACCCATCAGTGCCTGTCAGTGTGTGTAACGTGTGGGAGCAATGGCCGCCTTAGAAGTCTTCTTTCTTCTTATACTCTCCCGGCTTCTATCTTCCGGCTCTGCGAGGAGGACGGCGGCGCGGCACTGAGATGAACGGCAGGGGGAGACCTGTGTTCCGATCCCTCTGGAGCTAATGGTGTCCAGTAGCCTAAGAAGCAGAGCCGATCATTCAAGTAGGTCTGCTTCTCTTTCCTCAGTCCCACGATGCAGGGAGCCTGTTGCCAGCAGTGATCCCTGAAAATAAAAAACCTAACAAAATTCTTTTATCAGAGAAACTCAGGAGAGCTCCCTGTAATGCACCCAGTCTCCTCTGGGCACAGAATCTAACTGAGGTCTGGAGGAGGGGCATAGAGGGAGGAGCCAGTGCACACCCATACTAAAAGTTCTTTGTAGTGCCCATGTCTCCTGCGGAGCCCGTCTATACCCCATGGTCCTTACGGAGTCCCCAGCATCCTCTAGGACGTAAGAGAAACATGAGTATTGCTCTGCATTATTTGTCACCAGGCATCACGCAGATTTTATACACGATTTCTGCGTTTTGCAGGGGTTTAGTTTTAGCTCATTGGCAGACAGACCTAAGACTGCTGAGATGTAATGGAGGTGACAGCTAGGCAGGCAGAAGATATAGTGGCGTTCACCGGCAGAATATTGGTCAGATGTACAGGAGGCCTGATTTGCGTTATCGAGAAATTCACAGGAGCTGAGTAAGGAAATGAATCATTATTCTGGCATAGATGGCTTCCTCAGTGAGTCAGTTAAGCAAGCATTAAGCAATAGGTCTCAAAAGTCCTGATTCAGATGTGGACGGAGAATGCATCAAAAAGGGTAATGCAGCAGGAGGTGTCATATGATCCGGTGCTGCACCTGGGATGCAACACTGGATTAACTGCAACTCCATTGGCTTGTTTTTCGACCTATCAGGTCACGCAAGCTGGCCATTGAAGTTCCTACCAAGAGGCCAGGAAATCTCTGCCAGAAGAATGAGATCCTAGCCTCGGCACTTCCCTAATACAGCGTTGACATGCCTCCATTTTGCAATTCAAGGGGAGAAGTAAAGGAGACACTGTAGCGGGAAACAGTTTGGACAGGAGAGAGAAAGTCAAGGGAGGTGGTTTCCATAGCCTCAATGTTGCGCTTAGTGATGGTAGCCTTAGGAGGTAGAAATGGAGAAGCAGAGAGGGATAAGGTAAAAGAGAGCAAGTGGTGGTCAGACGGGGGAGTAGGAGAAATCAGAAATATCTCAACAGGGCGTGAAGACCAGATCAAGTGAGATCCCTCTTACATGGGGGGGTAGAGTAGGTCCACTGGGAGAGACCAAGATGTGAGGTTATGGAGTTTAGAGGTAGAGGATTCTGTGGGGACATCGATTGGGATGTTGATGTCACCTAAGATAATGCAGGGAATGTCTGAGGTGAGGAAGCCAGGAAGTTGCATAGAATGCCAGGTGGCAGAAATGACAGCAACCCATACTTGCCTACCCCTCAGAAGCTGCAGGAGCCTCCCAATTTTTGGTGTAGTCCACCGCAGCCTTGGAAGTGTAGGGGACTCTCCTTTACCCTCCAACTGTACCTTTTTGGCCAGTACAGTACCTTGTTTTATGGTCTCAACCGGCCAAAAAGGGCTATGTACCGATTTTCAGCGTCTCCCTTGTGCTATTGATTCCTCTGGCAGCGCCGCGTACCCACGCCCACTTTACCTGTGGTCATGCCCCTTTTATAGATTTGTACCGGTTTCTTCTTTATGATGTTGGAGGGTATGCTCTCCCACATCCGGCTCGCTTCACTAGTAAGGATGGGATAAAATCCCTACAATCTCGGCGGCTTTGTGAAGGGGGAGGCTCTAAAGATGCAAATTGTGCTATTTAGCCCCGCCACTACCTGGGGACTTGCGAATTGAAGACATTTTCTCGCCTTGACGCCATGGCCTAATTGGTTGTTGGTAAGGTGGTTGGGGTGGCATGGGGTTGCATGGGAAATAAGCACGTTTGGATTGTATGCACTGTAAGAGATGGAAGGGGTGGGTGGGTGGGGGGGCCGGGCTAGCGGCTGTGTGTGGCGCCGTCGGCGCGGCAGCACTGTAAGAGATGGAAGGGGGGGGCGGGCGTGCTAGCGGCGGACTGGCTAGCGGCTGTGTGTGGCGCCGTCGGCGCGGCAGCACTGTAAGAGATGGAAGGGGGGGCGGGCTAGCAGGGGACTGGCTAGCGGCTGTGTGTGGCGCCGTCAGCGCAGCAGCACTGTAAGAGATGGAAGGGGGGGGGCGGAGGGTAAGGTGGTTGCAATAGGTGGTGGTGGGTGTTTGCAGGGGAGAGGTGTGTGGGTCTCCTTGCTTACCTGGAAGTGTGGTGTGTCTGTAGTGGTCCGTTCTGCTGTGCTGAGACAGGGTCTGTGACTCCACCCAGGTGTGCTGACACTGGCAGGGCAGGCTCTGTGACTCCACCCAGCGTTAGAAATGCAGACACAGAGTCACAGGGCTAATATAGAGGAGATATCTCCTATATATTAGCCCTGTGACTCTGTGCCTGCATTTCTAACGCTGGGTGGAGTCACAGACCAGACCTGGGCGGACTTAGTAGCTCCTGGCCTGTCCCAGTGTCAGCACAGCACACACCACTAGCAGAAGGGACCACCAGCCAGAGATTGCACACACCATTCCCTGCCACAAGCCAGCAGTGCACTGACCGCCCACACTGCCAGGTAAGCATGGACACCCATACAGCCTCACCCCACACCTCCCCTGCAAACACCCACCACCACCTAACACACCCACCTTCCCCACCACGGTGGGACACACAGCCACAACCGAGGCCGCCGATAACCCCCCCTACCATCTGTAAGATTGCAGACGCGCAGAAGCCACACACTCACGGCTAACACCCAGACCGCACACACCACTCCCCCCCTCCCCACTGCCGCTGCACACACTGCAGGAGCCGACCCACACTGACCCGCCAGCTCACTCTGCACTTCACCAGTCCCGTCACTCGCACCTGTCTGGCTACGGGCGACAGGCCTCACGCCACTCCCGCATCACCCAGCGCAACCTTCAACCAACACCCTCCCCAACCACCCGCAGCCCTCACCACCATCAACCACACAATAATATATGTGGCTTATATACGACCCAGCAGCAGCACATCCCCCCTTCCCCACCTTGGCACACAGCTTATGCTAATACACCACCCCTGCAGCTCACACGAAACCTCAACAAAACCATCAACCTCCCCCTACCCTACTCTCCACCCCTCCCATTAACACTACAAAGCCCCCCAATGCCCTTTACCATCCACCCACACACCCAATGTGGAACTCCACCACCTATGGCAGCCTCGGGCATACCCTCCCCAATCCCCCTGCCACACACACCCACAACTCCAACAAGACCAACACCTCCTGCCCCCTCCACCATCCCTCAGCCGACAGGGGCGTAGCCCCTTACGACGGTGTGAAGAGTGCCCGTAGGGCGCGATGAATCACCTAGTAATAATAATAATAATAATAATGTGAGCAGTGATATGAAACTGGTGGTGGCTGTGAGGGAACTGGCTGCTTTTGTTGTTCTGCGCACACAGGGGAGCTTTAGGCGGAACCGGAAGCACTGCGCCATGTTGCGTGGGGGGAACACATTTGTGAAGCGCCGGAAGCTGACCATCACGTGAGCGGAAGCCGGGCGCAGTCGGAACCGGAAGCTGATCTTCTAGTGAGCGGAAACTGTCCGTCCCGTGAGCGGAAGCCGGAAGCGCAGTGCCATGTTCAGCCCCGCGGCGGACAGTCTGCTCCGGCAGGCCCGGGAGCTGAGCGATGACGAGCTGGAGAAGTTCTCCGCCCGGAGCCTCCTGCACTGCTGGGAGCCGGAGAGCCTGGACAGCCTGCGGCGGCTGCACCTCATCCTGTCCGCCAGCAGGGGGCGCCGCCGGCTGGAGCCCGGCCTTGTGGGGCAGCTAGAGGAGACCGTGTGCAGCCCCCGGGCCCCAGCTCAGGTGCAGGCCCTATGTGCGGCCATCCTGTGCCTGCTGTGCCCCTGCCCCCGGGGCAGCCCAGCACTGGGGGCCCCCCTGTATCCCCTGAGTCCGGCCTCGCACGTCCTGGCACTGGGGCCCCGCATATGCCGAGCGCTGGAGGCCCGGGTCCCCGAGGGCCAGAGATCCCTCCTCCCCCTGCTGCTGCTCGCAGTCACCGCCTGCCCGGAGAGCCTGCAGGAGGACAACGTCAACACCATCAACAGGAAAATGGCCGACTGGCTGCGCTACGCCGTGCACCCCTCCCCTGCCCCGGCGGGGCTGTTCACCACCCCCCGCTTCAAGCAGCCTGGCCTGATATCTGAAGTGGACGGAGCGGTCGCCACCGACTTCTTCACCGTACTGAACGCCGGACAGAGCTACACGGAGGAGCAGTGGATGAACGTCCAGGCCTTTTCCATGCTGCGCTGTTGGCTGCTACATTATGGGACTGCTGGGGCGGAGGACAAGTCTGAGGTGGAGGGGTCGGTGGTCTCCATGGTCTCCGCTTCCTCCACCTCCAGCCGCCTGCTGCCCCCGCGGGAGAGACTCCGGGAGAAGGGCTTTGAGTACTGTCTGAGGCTGATTGAGCAGTGTAACCGGAAGCCCCTGAGAAAGGCGGACGTGGACCTGCAGGGAGCCTGCCTGGTGGAGGCGGTCACTCTGATAGATGTCCTGTGCAAGCAGGACACATCCTTCCTCTACCGCACACTGCCCCTCATGAAGATCCTGCATGGGAGACTGTGCTCGGACTCCTCGCTGGCCGTTGTCTTGTTGCCCGTTGCCCAGTTCTACCTGAATCACAGCGAAGCTGCTGCCGTGGAGTCGGAGGCAGTGTACAGGCACCTTTTCACCAAAGTTCCAGCTGACTTGTTCCATCAGCCCCTCTTCCCTTTCCAGTTCATCCAGTTCTGCAGGACTAATGGCAGCTTTCTGTCGGAGAATGTGGAGGCTTTTAGAGGGAGCTTCCCCAATATCCTGAAGCTTCTGGCGTGGAACGCTCCATCACTGATAACAGAGTTTGTGGCTCTCCTTCCAACCCTAGTGAAATCTGATTCTGCCATTGAGGTGCTTCACGCTCTGCTTGACTTGCCTTGTCTTACAGCCGCAATGGAGGTCCAGCACAGCTTTGCTTTGTCAACAGAGAAATCCACCATGGACCCCTCATTGCTTCCTTCATGTTCCTCTGAAGCCTTTCGTCATCCATTTTATAGGCCCATGTTCCAATATCTGTTACGAAATGAGGCTTGGGGTGGACCACCGCCCGAAGGATTAAACTTGCTCCGCCAGATACTCTCCGATAAAAACGGCTCCCCTCGTGTTTTACAGTGTGCACAGATCGTTCCGTGCCTACTTCAGCTCTATGTCCGCATTATCACGAGGTTTGCAGATGGCCCTTTGATCAACCAAATAGTATTAACCTTTCTAGAGCGGAGCGGTCTCTTGTATGACCTGCCGACATTCCAAGCTGATGTCCAGAGAGTTCTCAGTTCCCAGCTCCCCCTCTTGTGCCGTCTGCACCCCTCTGTTGTTCTAGAGCTCTCTCGTGAACTGCTAGACTTTATAAGCACAGTGGGTAACATCCAAAGCAAGGAACCGTTTTTTACCCACGTAGTGTGGGCCATGGGAGAGTATGTATCGGTGTATTATGACAAGAGATGCACCGTGGAGCAGGTGAACAGGTTCTTTGAGGTACTAGAAGCTTTACTTTTTGAAATCACACAGCATCGTGGCTCATCCAGTGCGACCAACTCTTCACCACGTGTTATCACCACTCTTATGATGACCCTTACTAAACTGGCATCCCGCAGCCAGGATCTCATTCCCAGGGTTTCTCTATACTTATCCAAGATGAGGTCTTGTGTACAGAGCTCAGCCATGATGTCTGCGTACGGGGAGGAAGACAGTGAACGGATTCTCATTAGAGCCACCGAACTTTTAAATCTGCTGAAAGTGCCCAGTGTGGCCCAGTTTGTGCTGACGCCTTCTTCTGATGTCTGGAAACCAAGTTTCCACAGCGATCCGTGTTCCTCGCTGCCCCTCGCAATCCGTACAGCCAGCTGCCTGCTGCAGAGGGACAGGAAGTTGCCAGAATGACTGACTGTGATGTCTGTGAGTTGCTTATGACCCTGTCTCATATAGAAACACGACACTTTCCAAGCTTCCTATTGTGGACTTGATTAATCCGCAGCCATAGTTTCCGTCTGACGCTTACATGTGCTCTCTACAAATTGTATTTTGTCTAAATGAAATCTTTTTCAATACTGATTGAGTGTTTTATGTGTCTTTGTGAGCAACGGAGTATACCTGGGATCTTAATGCTGTACAGGACCATTGCAGAATCAGAGCTTGCAAATATGAACACGGAGCATGTTAGTATGTTTTCTCACATCTCTCAGGGGTCAGAATTTCATCCTTGGATGTTAGAGGTGTTGCTGCTCCTGAAAAGGTTGTATTCTCGTCTGTGCATGTGTAAATAAGCATACCTCTAATGGAGATGAATCCCGAAGTAATACCTGTACGCAGCCTTCAGTTTATGTGCGTGTAGTTTGGTTGGTGTGCTGCGAGCGTCCACTTTATGACGTGACTGTTCTGTGACTGGATCATTACTGCGCGCTAAAGGAGACCTGCAATGGCACTGCTGACAGGAACTCTAGTGTGTGTAGCAAAATATCTTCCCACTAATGGCCCATACACACAGTGAGAATCGGGCATAGACCAAATCTCACCATGTGATGGGCCAGGTCAGCACATAGTCAGTATCGCAAGCATATAATGAGTGTGCTTGCGATACTGACTATGGGGTATATTCGATTAAAGACCTGTATTTGTCGGAATGGATCCGACAACCCCTATTCAATCTCATCTTAATTCGACTTTTTCGAGGCGAATTAAGATGAGGGACGCAGAGGAGGAGAAGGGGGGCGAGCCGCGGGAGACAGTCGACGGGCATACACGGGAGATCAGCGCTGCAGCAGGATGTCACTCAGCTGCCCGACCTCACGGTAGTGTCCACCCGGCTTCAGCAAGCGTGCTACTGTAGCGCTGATCTCCCCTGTATACCCACCGCCTGTCCCCCCGTCTCCCTGTGGCTCTCCCCCCTCTCCTCTGGGCCCACATCTCAGTCCGACATCTATTGATGTCGGACTGAGATGGTCGAAAAGGGGGCCAAAACTTATTTCGACACAAGCACGTGGATCGGCAGCTATTCCGCCGATCCACGTGCTTTTCGACAAATCGAATGCCTCGACTTGTTGAAAAGCATTGAATAGGTCGAATCACGTTTCAACCTTAAAAAGTCGAAAATTGCCGTCTTTCTGACAGACGGCAGTTTTCGACACCAATTGAATATATCCCTATATGTGATTTTGGCTGTCAATTTTGACTATCTCTTCTATAGAGAGAGTTGAAATTGACTTGCCTGCACAGTCTATCTATTCTTGCGATGCCGACCGCGCATCGAATCGAGATCGCAAGGTGACTTTCACCTTGCGATCTGCACTAACTTTTATTACGATTTTGACTATATAGTCAAAATCGTAAGAAAAAATCTCACCGTGTGTACACACCATAAGCCACAGTAATGTCTGAAACACCTGCAGCTCTGACAAGAACAAATAAAAAAATATATATTTGTATATATGTATAGCTCACCTCTTATTGAAAATGCAAAGAAATATTAGTTTGATTTAAAAGTGAAAATCCATCGTTCTGTCATAATGCCTGAACACTTATAAGATGGGCTGGGTGGAACCATATAGCAACTTGTGGCGGCTCGTCAGCCATCTTGTTATGTTACATACTCTTTTCTCCAGGGCTCTCTCTGTATTTGTGGGTTTCCTTAATCATAGACTAATAATGTGAGACACAAAACGTTCTATGGTCACTGTCTGTATCCGGTCTCACATGTATCCGCACAGGAGGACGTCTCCCTTCCCTGCACACGTCTATAGCAATAATGCACAGGCCTTGGGTCCACTGCACTTAGGCCGACACTCATTAGGTCGATCACTATTGGTCGACATGGTCACTAGATTGACATGGAACAAGACTGACATGAGTTTTTCACCTTTTTTCTTTTTTTTTTAGTTTTTTGGAACTTTTTCATACTTTACAATCCACGTGGACTGCAAACGGTAACTTGCGCAGAGCGCAGCGTAGCACCTTGCCTGAAGCATAGCGAGCCATGCGAGGGGACACAGTGCACTAATTAGGGTTTACAGTCACCCTACGAAGAAAACAACACCAACAAAACCCCTTAAAGAACTCGCGTTGGCCTTTTTCCATGTCAACCTTGTTTATGTCGACCTATTTCAGGTGTTGACCAATAGTGGTCGACCTAGATACAGTCGACCCTATGATCCCCACCCGTTACACAGACCTTCTGTAATATCAGCTGCAGTTACGCCGATCATTCATATACACTCTGCAGTCTCTCCAAATTCCAGCTTCTAGCCACTGGTGGATGGCACTTGTAGTCCTTCAGCTCGCTCCTTTAGCTAGTCTGACAGTTTTATAATAAGGCCCCATACCTGGCTGCCTGTTATAATCATTGTGCTGTAACCACTGGCAATGCTCTGCTGCCTGGTATAATCATTGTGCTGTAACCACTGGCAATGCTCTCCTGCCTGGTATAATCATTGTGCTGTAACCACTGGCAATGCTCTGCTGCCTGGTATAATCATTGTGCTGTAACCACTGGCAATGCTCTCCTGCCTGGTATAATCATTGTGCTGTAACCACTGGCAATGCTCTCCTGCCTGGTATAATCATTGTGCTGTAACCACTGGCAATGCTCTGCTGCCTGGTATAATCATTGTGCTGTAACCACTGGCAATGCTCTCCTGCCTGGTATAATCATTGTGCTGTAACCACTGGCAATGCTCTCCTGCCTGGTATAATCATTGTGCTGTAACCACTGGCAATGCTCTCCTGCCTGGTATAATCATTGTGCTGTAACCACTGGCAATGCTCTCCTGCCTGGTATAATCATTGTGCTGTAACCACTGGCAATGCTCTGCTGCCTGGTATAATCATTGTGCTGTAACCACTGGCAATGCTCTGCTGCCTGGTATAATCATTGTGCTGTAACCACTGGCAATGCTCTCCTGCCTGGTATAATCATTGTGCTGTAACCACTGGCAATGCTCTGCTGCCTGGTATAATCATTGTGCTGTAACCACTGGCAATGCTCTCCTGCCTGGTATAATCATTGTGCTGTAACCACTGGCAATGCTCTCCTGCCTGGTATAATCATTGTGCTGTAACCACTGGCAATGCTCTGCTGCCTGGTATAATCATTGTGCTGTAACCACTGGCAATGCTCTCCTGCCTGGTATAATCATTGTGCTGTAACCACTGGCAATGCTCTCCTGCCTGGTATAATCATTGTGCTGTAACCACTGGCAATGCTCTGCTGCCTGGTATAATCATTGTGCTGTAACCACTGGCAATGCTCTGCTGCCTGGTATAATCATTGTGCTGTAACCACTGGCAATGCTCTCCTGCCTGGTATAATCATTGTGCTGTAACCACTGGCAATGCTCTGCTGCCTGGTATAATCATTGTGCTGTAACCACTGGCAATGCTCTCCTGCCTGGTATAATCATTGTGCTGTAACCACTGGCAATGCTCTCCTGCCTGGTATAATCATTGTGCTGTAACCACTGGCAATGCTCTCCTGCCTGGTATAATCATTGTGCTGTAACCACTGGCAATGCTCTCCTGCCTGGTATAATCATTGTGCTGTAACCACTGGCAATGCTCTGCTGCCTGGTATAATCATTGTGCTGTAACCACTGGCAATGCTCTGCTGCCTGGTATAATCATTGTGCTGTAACCACTGGCAATGCTCTCCTGCCTGGTATAATCATTGTGCTGTAACCACTGGCAATGCTCTCCTGCCTGGTATAATCATTGTGCTGTAACCACTGGCAATGCTCTGCTGCCTGGTATAATCATTGTGCTGTAACCACTGGCAATGCTCTCCTGCCTGGTATAATCATTGTGCTGTAACCACTGGCAATGCTCTGCTGCCTGGTATAATCATTGTGCTGTAACCACTGGCAATGCTCTCCTGCCTGGTATAATCATTGTGCTGTAACCACTGGCAATGCTCTCCTGCCTGGTATAATCATTGTGCTGTAACCACTGGCAATGCTCTCCTGCCTGGTATAATCATTGTGCTGTAACCACTGGCAATGCTCTCCTGCCTGGTATAATCATTGTGCTGTAACCACTGGCAATGCTCTGCTGCCTGGTATAATCATTGTGCTGTAACCACTGGCAATGCTCTCCTGCCTGGTATAATCATTGTGCTGTAACCACTGGCAATGCTCTCCTGCCTGGTATAATCATTGTGCTGTAACCACTGGCAATGCTCTGCTGCCTGGTATAATCATTGTGCTGTAACCACTGGCAATGGTCTCCTGCCTGGTATAATCATTGTGCTGTAACCACTGGCAATGCTCTCCTGCCTGGTATAATCATTGTGCTGTAACCACTGGTAATGCTCTGCTGCCTGGTATAATCATTGTGCTGTAACCACTGGCAATGCTCTCCTGTCTGGTATAATCATTGTGCTGTAACCACTGGCAATGCTCTGCTGCCTGGTATAATCATTGTGCTGTAACCACTGGCAATGCTCTGCTGCCTGGTATAATCATTGTGCTGTAACCACTGGCAATGCTCTGCTGCCTGGTATAATCATTGTGCTGTAACCACTGGCAATGCTCTCCTGCCTGGTATAATCATTGTGCTGTAACCACTGGCAATGCTCTGCTGCCTGGTATAATCATTGTGCTGTAACCACTGGCAATGCTCTGCTGCCTGGTATAATCATTGTGCTGTAACCACTGGCAATGCTCTGCTGCCTGGTATAATCATTGTGCTGTAACCACTGGCAATGCTCTGCTGCCTGGTATAATCATTGTGCTGTAACCACTGGCAATGCTCTGCTGCCTGGTATAATCATTGTGCTGTAACCACTGGCAATGCTCTCCTGCCTGGTATAATCATTGTGCTGTAACCACTGGCAATGCTCTGCTGCCTGGTATAATCATTGTGCTGTAACCACTGGCAATGCTCTGCTGCCTGGTATAATCATTGTGCTGTAACCACTGGCAATGCTTTCCTGCCTGGTATAATCATTGTGCTGTAACCACTGGCAATGCTCTCCTGCCTGGTATAATCATTGTGCTGTAACCACTGGCAATGCTCTCCTGCCTGGTATAATCATTGTGCTGTAACCACTGGCAATGCTCTGCTGCCTGGTATAATCATTGTGCTGTAACCACTGGCAATGCTCTGCTGCCTGGTATAATCATTGTGCTGTAACCACTGGCAATGCTCTCCTGCCTGGTATAATCATTGTGCTGTAACCACTGGCAATGCTCTCCTGCCTGGTATAATCATTGTGCTGTAACCACTGGCAATGCTCTGCTGCCTGGTATAATCATTGTGCTGTAACCACTGGCAATGCTCTGCTGCCTGGTATAATCATTGTGCTGTAACCACTGGCAATGCTCTCCTGCCTGGTATAATCATTGTGCTGTAACCACTGGCAATGCTCTGCTGTCTGGTATAATCATTGTGCTGTAACTACTGGCAATGCTCTGCTGCCTGGTATAATCATTGTGCTGTAACCACTGGTAATGCTCTGCTGCCTGGTATAATCATTGTGCTGTAACCACTGGTAATGCTCTGCTGCCTGGTATAATCATTGTGCTGTAACCACTGGCAATGCTCTGCCGCCTGGTATAATCATTGTGCTGTAACCACTGGCAATGCTCTCCTGCCTGGTATAATCATTGTGCTGTAACCACTGGCAATGCTCTGCTGCCTGGTATAATCATTGTGCTGTAACCACTGGCAATGCTCTCCTGCCTGGTATAATCATTGTGCTGTAACCACTGGCAATGCTCTCCTGCCTGGTATAATCATTGTGCTGTAACCACTAGTAATGCTCTGCTGCCTGGTATAATCATTGTGCTGTAACCACTGGCAATGCTCTGCTGCCTGGTATAATCATTGTGCTGTAACCACTAGTAATGCTCTGCTGCCTGGCTGCCTGGTATAATCATTGTGCTGTAACCACTGGCAATGCTCTGCTGCCTGGTATAATCATTGTGCTGTAACCACTAGTAATGCTCTGCTGCCTGGCTGCCTGGTATAATCATTGTGCTGTAACCACTGGCAATGCTCTGCTGCCTGGTATAATCATTGTGCTGTAACCACTGGCAATGCTCTCCTGCCTGGTATAATCATTGTGCTGTAACCACTGGCAATGCTCTGCTGCCTGGTATAATCATTGTGCTGTAACCACTGGCAATGCTCTGCTGCCTGGTATAATCATTGTGCTGTAACCACTGGCAATGCTCTGCTGCCTGGTATAATCATTGTGCTGTAACCACTGGCAATGCTCTCCTGCCTGGTATAATCATTGTGCTGTAACCACTGGTAATGCTCTGCTGCCTGGTATAATCATTGTGCTGTAACCACTGGCAATGCTCTCCTGCCTGGTATAATCATTGTGCTGTAACCACTGGCAATGCTCTGCTGCCTGGTATAATCATTGTGCTGTAACCACTGGCAATGCTCTCCTGCCTGGTATAATCATTGTGCTGTAACCACTGGCAATGCTCTCCTGCCTGGTATAATCATTGTGCTGTAACCACTGGCAATGCTCTCCTGCCTGGTATAATCATTGTGCTGTAACCACTGGCAATGCTCTCCTGCCTGGTATAATCATTGTGCTGTAACCACTGGCAATGCTCTCCTGCCTGGTATAATCATTGTGCTGTAACCACTGGCAATGCTCTGCTGCCTGGTATAATCATTGTGCTGTAACCACTGGCAATGCTCTCCTGCCTGGTATAATCATTGTGCTGTAACCACTGGCAATGCTCTCCTGCCTGGTATAATCATTGTGCTGTAACCACTGGCAATGCTCTGCTGCCTGGTATAATCATTGTGCTGTAACCACTGGCAATGCTCTCCTGCCTGGTATAATCATTGTGCTGTAACCACTGGCAATGCTCTGCTGCCTGGTATAATCATTGTGCTGTAACCACTGGCAATGCTCTGCTGCCTGGTATAATCATTGTGCTGTAACCACTGGCAATGCTCTGCTGCCTGGTATAATCATTGTGCTGTAACCACTGGCAATGCTCTGCTGCCTGGTATAATCATTGTGCTGTAACCACTGGCAATGCTCTCCTGCCTGGTATAATCATTGTGCTGTAACCACTGGCAATGCTCTGCTGCCTGGTATAATCATTGTGCTGTAACCACTGGCAATGCTCTGCTGCATGGTATAATCATTGTGCTGTAACCACTGGCAATGCTCTCCTGCCTGGTATAATCATTGTGCTGTAACCACTGGCAATGCTCTCCTGCCTGGTATAATCATTGTGCTGTAACCACTGGCAATGCTCTGCTGCCTGGTATAATCATTGTGCTGTAACCACTGGCAATGCTCTGCTGCCTGGTATAATCATTGTGCTGTAACCACTGGCAATGCTCTGCTGCATGGTATAATCATTGTGCTGTAACCACTGGCAATGCTCTCCTGCCTGGTATAATCATTGTGCTGTAACCACTGGCAATGCTCTGCTGCCTGGTATAATCATTGTGCTGTAACCACTGGCAATGCTCTCCTGCCTGGTATAATCATTGTGCTGTAACCACTGGCAATGCTCTGCTGCCTGGTATAATCATTGTGCTGTAACCACTGGCAATGCTCTCCTGCCTGGTATAATCATTGTGCTGTAACCACTGGCAATGCTCTGCTGCCTGGTATAATCATTGTGCTGTAACCACTGGTAATGCTCTGCTGCCTGGTATAATCATTGTGCTGTAACCACTGGCAATGCTCTGCTGCCTGGTATAATCATTGTGCTGTAACCACTGGCAATGCTCTCCTGCCTGGTATAATCATTGTGCTGTAACCACTGGCAATGCTCTCCTGCCTGGTATAATCATTGTGCTGTAACCACTGGCAATGCTCTGCTGCCTGGTATAATCATTGTGCTGTAACCACTGGCAATGCTCTCCTGCCTGGTATAATCATTGTGCTGTAACCACTGGCAATGCTCTGCTGCCTGGTATAATCATTGTGCTGTAACCACTGGCAATGCTCTCCTGCCTGGCTGCCTGGTATAATCATTGTGCTGTAACCACTGGCAATGCTCTCCTGCCTGGCTGCACTCACTGATTTAATCTCGTATGCAGCACTAACTCATTTCTAAGGGTCACTCCTAATATTGTGGCTCTTCCTGCTACGTCCCTGACATTAGGTGTACTGTATGACTGACTGTGAGAGGTGCAATGCTCTGTATGAATGACTGGGAGAGCTGCAATGCTCTGTATGACTGACTGTGAAAGCTGCAATGCTCTGTATGACTGACTGTGAGAACTGCAATGCTCTGTATGACTGACTGGGAGAGGTGCAATGCTCTGTGTGGCTGACTGTGAGAGGTGCAATGCTCTGTATGACTGACTGTGAGAGGTGCAATGCTCTGTATGGCTGACTGTGAGAGGTGCAATGCTCTGTATGGCTGACTGTGAGAGCTGCAATGCTCTGTATGACTGTGAGAGGTGCAATGCTCTGTATGAATGACTGGGAGAGGTGCAATGCTCTGTATGGCTGACTGACTGAGAGGTGCAATGCTCTGTGTGGCTGACTGTGAGAGGTGCAATGCTCTGTATGACTGACTGTGAGAGCTGCAATGCTCTGTATGGCTGACTGTGAGAGCTGCAATGCTCTGGCTGACTTACTTTGAGAGGTGCAATGCTCTGTATGACTGACTGTGAGAGGTGCAATGCTCTGTATGGCTAACTGTGAGAGGTGCAATGCTCTGTATGGCTGACTGAGAGGTGCAATGCTCTGTATGGCTGACTGTGAGAGGTGCAATGCTCTGTATGAATGACTGTGAGAGGTGCAATGCTCTGTATGTAGAAGGCGGTGGGCAGAGCTACAGGCAGCAGGGGGCGCCCCGACGCACAGTCACTTCCGAGCCCAGCACAGGAGGAGTCGGGGGAGAGATCGCGCAGCGCTGGTTGGTGGGACCTGAATCTCCAGCACACACTGCGGAGCCTAGTACCCAGGAACATCATTCACCCTCTGCTCCACGCACAGCGAGCAGGCACATGATTCACCCTCTGCTCCACGCACAGCGAGCAGGCACACCATTCACCCTCTGCTCCACACACAGCGAGCAGGCACATCATTCACCCTCTGCTCCACACACAGCGAGCAGGCACATCATTCACCCTCTGCTCCACACACAGCGAGCGGGCACATCATTCACCCTCTGCTCCACACACAGCGAGCAGGCACATCATTCACCCTCTGCTCCACACACAGCGAGCAGGCACATCATTCACCCTCTGCTTCACACACAGCGAGCAGGCACATCATTCACCCTCTGCTCCACACACAGCGAGCGGGCACATCATTCACCCTCTGCTCCACACACAGCGAGCGGGCACATCATTCACCCTCTGCTCCACACACAGCGAGCGGGCACACCATTCACCCTCTGCTCCACACACAGCGAGCAGGCACATCATTCACCCTCTGCTCCACACACAGCGAGCAGGCACATCATTCACCCTCTGCTCCACGCACAGCGAGCGGGCACATCATTCACCCTCTGCTTCACACACAGCGAGCGGGCACATCATTCACCCTCTGCTTCACACACAGCGAGCAGGTACATCATTCACCCTCTGCTCCACACACAGCGAGCAGGCACATCATTCACCCTCTGCTCCACGCACAGCGAGCAGGCACATCATTCACCCTCTGCTCCACACACAGCGAGCAGGCACATCATTCACCCTCTGCTCCACGCACAGCGAGCAGGCACATCATTCACCCTCTGCTCCACGCACAGCGAGCAGGCACATCACCCTCTGCTTCACACACAGCGAGCAGGCACATCATTTACCCTCTGCTTCACACACAGCGAGCAGGCACATCATTCACCCTCTGCTCCACACACAGCGAACAGGCACATCATTCACCCTCTGCTTCACGCACAGCGAGCAGGCACATCATTCACCCTCTGCTCCACACACAGCGAGCGGGCACATCATTCACCATCTGCTCCACACACAGCGAGCGGGCACATCATTCACCCTCTGCTTCACACACAGCGAGCAGGCACATCATTCACCCTCTGCTTCACACACAGCGAGCGGGCACATCATTCACCCTCTGCTTCACACACAGCGAGCAGGCACATCATTCACCCTCTGCTTCACACAGAGCGAGCAGGCACATCATTCACCCTCTGCTTCACACACAGCGAGCAGGCACATCATTCACCCTCTGCTTCACACACAGCGAGCGGGCACATCATTCACCCTCTGCTCCACACACAGCGAGCGGGCACATCATTCACCCTCTGCTCCACACACAGCGAGCAGGCACATCATTCACCCTCTGCTCCACACACAGCGAGCAGGCACATCATTCACCCTCTGCTTCACACACAGCGAGCAGGCACATCATTCACCCTCTGCTTCACACACAGCGAGCAGGCACATCACCCTCTGCTTCACACACAGCGAGCAAGCACATCATTCACCCTCTGCTTCACACACAGCGAGCAAGCACATCATTCACCCTCTGCTTCACACACAGCGAGCAAGCACATCATTCACCCTCTGCTCCACACACAGCGAGCAAGCACATCATTCACCCTCTGCTCCACGCACAGCGAGCAAGCACATCATTCACCCTCTGCTCCACACACAGCGAGCAGGCACATCATTCACGCTCCTCTCCACACACAGCGAGCGGGCACATCATTCACCCTCTGCTCCACACACAGCGTGCAGGCACATCACCCTCTGCTTCACACACAGCGAGCAAGCACATCATTCACCCTCTGCTTCACACACAGCGAGCAAGCACATCATTCACCCTCTGCTTCACACACAGCGAGCAAGCACATCATTCACCCTCTGCTTCACACACAGCGAGCAAGCACATCATTCACCCTCTGCTTCACACACAGCGAGCAGGCACATCACCCTCTGCTTCACACACAGCGAGCAGGCACATCATTCACCCTCTGCTCCACACACAGCGAGCAGGCACACCATTCACCCTCTGCTCCACACACAGCGAGCAGGCACATCATTCACCCTCTGCTTCACACACTGCGAGCGGGCACATCATTCACCCTCTGCTTCACACACAGCGAGCGGGCACATCATTCACCCTCTGCTTCACGCACAGCGAGCGGGCACATCATTCACCCTCTGCTTCACGCACAGCGAGCGGGCACATCATTTACCCTCTGCTTCACGCACAGCGAGCGGGCACATCATTCACCCTCTGCTTCACGCACAGCGAGCGGGCACATCATTCACCCTTTGCTTCACGCACAGCGAGCGGGCACATCATTCACCCTCTGCTCCACACACCCCGAGCAGGCACATCATTCACCCTCTGCTCCACGCACAGCGAGCAGGCACCTCATTCACCCTCTGCTTCACACACAGTGAGCAGGCACATCATTCACCCTCTGCTTCACACACAGCGAGCGGGCACATCATTCACCCTCTGCTCCACACACAGTGAGCGGGCACATCATTCACCCTCTGCTCCACACACAGTGAGCAGGCACATCACCCTCTGCTTCACACACAGCGAGCAGGCACATCACCCTCTGCTCCACGCACAGCGAGCAGGCACACCATTCACCCTCTGCTCCACACACAGCGAGCAGGCACATCATTCACCCTCTGCTCCACACACAGCGAGCAGGCACATCACCCTCTGCTTCACACACAGCGAGCAGGCACATCACCCTCTGCTTCACACACAGCGAGCAGGCACATCACCCTCTGCTTCACGCACAGCGAGCAGGCACATCACCCTCTGCTTCACACACAGCGAGCAGGCACGTAATTCACCCTCTGCTACACACACAGCGAGCAGGCACATCATTCACCCTCTGCTTCACACACAGCGAGTGGGCACATCACCCTCTGCTCCACACACAGCGAGCAGGCACATCACCCTCTGCTTCACACACAGCGAGCAGGCACATCATTCACCCTCTGCTTCACACACAGCGAGCAGGCACATCATTCACCCACTGCTTCACACACACCGAGCAGGCACATCATTCACCCTCTGCTCCACACACACCGAGCAGGCACATCATTCACCCTCTGCTCCACACACAGTGAGCGGGCACATCATTCACCCTCTGCTTCACGCACAGCGAGCAGGCACATCATTCACCCTCTGCTCCACGCACAGCGAGCAGGCACATCATTCACCCTCTGCGTCACACACAGCGAGCAGGCACATCACCCTCTGCTCCACGCACAGCGAGCAGGCACATCATTCACCCTCTGCTCCACGCACAGCGAGCAGGCACATCATTCACCCTCTGCTCCACGCACAGCGAGCAGGCACATCATTCACCCTCTGCTCCACGCACAGCGAGCAGGCACATCATTCACCCTCTGCTCCACGCACAGCGAGAAGGCACATCATTCACCCTCTGCTCCACGCACAGCGAGCAGGCACATCATTCACCCTCTGCTTCACACACAGCGAGCAGGCACATCATTCACCCTCTGCTTCACACACATCGAGCAGGCACATCACCCTCTGCTTCACACACAGCGAGCAGGCACATCACCCTCTGCTTCACACACTGCGAGCGGACACATCGTTCACCCTCTGCTTCACGCACAGCGAGCGGGCACATCATTCACCCTCTGCTTCACATACAGCGAGCGGGCACATCACACTGCTTCACACACAGCAAGCGGGCACATCATTCACCCTCTGCTTCACATATAGCGAGCGGGCACATCACCCACTGCTTCACGCGCAGCGAGCGGGCACATCATTCACCCTCTGCTTTACGCACAGCTAGCAGGCACATAATTCACCCTCTGCTTCACGCACAGCGAGCGGGCACATCATTCACCCTCTGCTTCACGCACAGCGAGCAGGCACATCATTCACCCTCTGCTTCACACACAGCGAGCAGGCACATCATTCACCCTCTGCTCCACACACAGCGAGCAGGCACATCATTCACCCTCTGCTCCACACACAGCGAACGGGCACATCATTCACCCTCTGCTCCACACACAGCGAACGGGCACATCATTCACCCTCTGCTCCACACACAGCGAACGGGCACATCATTCACCCTCTGCTCCACGCACAGTGAGCGGGCACATCATTCACCCTCTGCTCCACGCACAGCGAGCGGGCACATCATTCACCCTCTGCTCCACGCACAGCGAGCGGGCACATCATTCACCCTCTGCTTCACGCACAGCAAGCAGGCACATCATTCACCCTCTGCTCCACGCACAGCGAGCAGGCACATCATTCACCCTCTGCTCCACGCACAGCGAGCAGGCACATCATTCACCCTCTGCTTCACATATAGCGAGCGGGCACATCACCCACTGCTTCACGCGCAGCGAGCGGGCACATCATTCACCCTCTGCTTCACGCACAGCTAGCAGGCACATAATTCACCCTCTGCTCCACGCACAGCGAGAAGGCACATCATTCACCCTCTGCTCCACGCACAGCGATCAGGCACATCATTCACCCTCTGCTTCACACACAGCGAGCAGGCACATCATTCGCCCTCTGGTTCACGCACAGCGAGCAGTCACATCATTCATCCTCTGCTTCACGCACAGCGAGCGGGCACATCATTCACCCTCTGCTTCACGCACAGCGAGCGGGCACATCTTTCACCCTCTGCTCCACGCACAGCGAGCGGGCACATCTTTCACCCTCTGCTCCACGCACATCATTCACCCTCTGCTTCACACACAGCGAGCAGGCACATGATTCACCCTCTTCTTCACGCACAGCAAGCAGGCACATGATTCACCCTCTGCTCCACACACAGCGAGCGGGCACATCATTCACCCTCTGCTTCACTCACAGCGAGCGGGCACATCATTCACCCTCTGCTTCACGCACAGCGAGCGGGCACATCATTCACCCTCTGCTTCACGCACAGCGAGCGGGCACATCATTCACCCTCTGCTTCACTCACAGCGAGCGGGCAAATCATTCACCCTCTGCTTCACACACAGCGAGCGGGCACATCATTCACCCTCTGCTTCACACACAGCGAGCGGGCACATCATTCACCCTCTGCTTCACACACAGCGAGCAGGCAGATAACCCTCTGCTTCACACACAGCGAGCAGGCACATCATTCACCCTCTGCTTCACATACAGCGAGCAGGCACATCACCCTCTGCTTCACGCACAGCGAGCAGGCACATCACCCTCTGCTTCACGCACAGCGAGCAGGCACATCACCCTCTGCTTCACGCACAGGGAGCGGGCACATCATTCACCCTCTGCTTCACGCACAGCGAGCAGGCACCTCATTCACCCTCTGCTTCACATATAGCGAGCGGGCACATCACCCACTGCTTCACGCGCAGCGAGCGGGCACATCATTCACCCTCTGCTTCACGCACAGCTAGCAGGCACATAATTCACCCTCTGCTTCACGCACAGCGAGCGGGCACATCATTCACCCTCTGCTTCACGCACAGCGAGCAGGCACATCATTCACCCTCTGCTTCACACACAGCGAGCAGGCACATCATTCACCCTCTGCTCCACACACAGCGAGCAGGCACATCATTCACCCTCTGCTCCACACACAGCGAACGGGCACATCATTCACCCTCTGCTCCACACACAGCGAGCGGGCACATCATTCACCCTCTGCTTCACGCACAGCGAGCAGGCTCATTATTCACCCTCTGCTTCACACACAGCGAGCAGGCGCATCACCCTCTGCTTCACACACAGCGAGCAGGCACATCACACTCTGCTTCACACACAGCGAGCAGGCACATCATTCACCCTCTGCTTCACGCACAGCGAGCAGGCACATCATTCACCCTCTGCTTCACGCACAGCGAGCAGGCTCATTATTCACCCTTTGCTTCACACACAGCGAGCAGGCGCATCACCCTCTGCTTCACACACAGCGAGCAGGCGCATCACCCTCTGCTTCACACACAGCGAGCAGGCACATCACACTCTGCTTCACACACAGCGAGCAGGCACATCATTCACCCTCTGCTTCACGCACAGCGAGCGGGCACATCATTCACCCTCTGCTTCACGCACACCGAGCAGGCACATCATTCACCCTCTGCTCCACACACACCGAGCAGGCACATCATTCACCCTCTGCTCCACACACACCGAGCAGGCACATCATTCACCCTCTGCTCCACACACAGCGAACGGGCACATCATTCACCCTCTGCTCCACACACAGTGAGCGGGCACATCATTCACCCTCTGCTTCACGCACAGCGAGCAGGCACATCATTCACCCTCTGCTCCACGCACAGCGAGCAGGCACATCATTCACCCTCTGCGTCACACACAGCGAGCAGGCACATCACCCTCTGCTCCACGCACAGCGAGCAGGCACATCATTCACCCTCTGCTCCACGCACAGCGAGCAGGCACATCATTCACCCTCTGCTCCACGCACAGCGAGCAGGCACATCATTCACCCTCTGCTCCACGCACAGCGAGAAGGCACATCATTCACCCTCTGCTCCACGCACAGCGAGCAGGCACATCATTCACCCTCTGCTTCACACACAGCGAGCAGGCACATCACCCTCTGCTTCACACACAGCGAGCAGGCACATCACCCTCTGCTTCACACACTGCGAGCGGACACATCGTTCACCCTCTGCTTCACGCACAGCGAGCGGGCACATCATTCACCCTCTGCTTCACATACAGCGAGCGGGCACATCACACTGCTTCACACACAGCAAGCGGGCACATCATTCACCCTCTGCTTCACATATAGCGAGCGGGCACATCACCCACTGCTTCACACACAGCGAGCGGGCACATCATTCACCCTCTGCTTTACGCACAGCTAGCAGGCACATAATTCACCCTCTGCTTCACGCACAGCGAGCGGGCACATCATTCACCCTCTGCTTCACGCACAGCGAGCAGGCACATCATTCACCCTCTGCTTCACACACAGCGAGCAGGCACATCATTCACCCTCTGCTCCACACACAGCGAGCAGGCACATCATTCACCCTCTGCTCCACACACAGCGAACGGGCACATCATTCACCCTCTGCTCCACACACAGCGAACGGGCACATCATTCACCCTCTGCTCCACACACAGCGAACGGGCACATCATTCACCCTCTGCTCCACGCACAGTGAGCGGGCACATCATTCACCCTCTGCTCCACGCACATCATTCACCCTCTGCTTCACACACAGCGAGCAGGCACATGATTCACCCTCTTCTTCACGCACAGCGAGCGGGCACATCATTCACCCTCTGCTTCACGCACAGCGAGCGGGCACATCATTCACCCTCTGCTTCACGCACAGCGAGCGGGCACATCATTCACCCTCTGCTTCACTCACAGCGAGCGGGCAAATCATTCCCCCTCTGCTTCACACACAGCGAGCGGGCACATCATTCACCCTCTGCTTCACACACAGCGAGCAGGCAGATAACCCTCTGCTTCACACACAGCGAGCAGGCACATCATTCACCCTCTGCTTCACATACAGCGAGCGGGCACATCACACTGCTTCACACACAGCGAGCAGGCACATCACCCTCTGCTTCACGCACAGCGAGCAGGCACATCACCCTCTGCTTCACGCACAGGGAGCGGGCACATCATTCACCCTCTGCTTCACGCACAGCGAGCAGGCACCTCATTCACCCTCTGCTTCACATATAGCGAGCAGGCACATCACCCACTGCTTCACGCGCAGCGAGCGGGCACATCATTCACCCTCTGCTTCACGCACAGCTAGCAGGCACATAATTCACCCTCTGCTTCACGCACAGCGAGCGGGCACATCATTCACCCTCTGCTTCACGCACAGCGAGCAGGCACATCATTCACCCTCTGCTTCACACACAGCGAGCAGGCACATCATTCACCTTCTGCTCCACACACAGCGAACGGGCACATCATTCACCCTCTGCTCCACACACAGCGAGCGGGCACATCATTCACCCTCTGCTTCACGCACAGCGAGCAGGCTCATTATTCACCCTCTGCTTCACACACAGCGAGCAGGCACATCACACTCTGCTTCACACACAGCGAGCAGGCACATCATTCACCCTCTGCTTCACGCACAGCGAGCAGGCACATCATTCACCCTCTGCTTCACGCACAGCGAGCAGGCTCATTATTCACCCTTTGCTTCACACACAGCGAGCAGGCGCATCACCCTCTGCTTCACACACAGCGAGCAGGCGCATCACCCTCTGCTTCACACACAGCGAGCAGGCACATCACACTCTGCTTCACACACAGCGAGCAGGCACATCATTCACCCTCTGCTTCACGCACAGCGAGCGGGCACATCATTCACCCTCTGCTTCACACACAGCGAGCAGGCGCATCACCCTCTGCTTCACACACAGCGAGCAGGCACATCACACTCTGCTTCACACACAGCGAGCAGGCACATCATTCACCCTCTGCTTCACGCACAGCGGGCAGGCACATCATTCACCCTCTGCTTCACACACAGCGAGCAGGCACATCACCCTCTGCTTCACACACAGCGAGCAGGCGCATCACCCTCTGCTTCACACACAGCGAGCAGGCACATCACCCTCTGCTCCACGCACAGCGAGCAGGCACATCACCCTCTGCTTCACGCACACCGAGCAGGCACATCATTCACCCTCTGCTCCACACACAGCGAACGGGCACATCATTCACCCTCTGCTCCACACACAGTGAGCGGGCACATCATTCACCCTCTGCTTCACGCACAGCGAGCAGGCACATCATTCACCCTCTGCTCCACGCACAGCGAGCAGGCACATCATTCACCCTCTGCGTCACACACAGCGAGCAGGCACATCACCCTCTGCTCCACGCACAGCGAGCAGGCACATCATTCACCCTCTGCTCCACGCACAGCGAGCAGGCACATCATTCACCCTCTGCTCCACGCACAGCGAGCAGGCACATCATTCACCCTCTGCTCCACGCACAGCGAGAAGGCACATCATTCACCCTCTGCTCCACGCACAGCGAGCAGGCACATCATTCACCCTCTGCTTCACACACAGCGAGCAGGCACATCATTCACCCTCTGCTTCACACACAGCGAGCAGGCACATCACCCTCTGCTTCACACACAGCGAGCAGGCACATCACCCTCTGCTTCACACACTGCGAGCGGACACATCGTTCACCCTCTGCTTCACGCACAGCGAGCGGGCACATCATTCACCCTCTGCTTCACGCACAGCGAGCAGGCACATCATTCACCCTCTGCTCCACACACAGCGAGCGGGCACATCATTCACCCTCTGCTCCACGCACAGTGAGCGGGCACATCATTCACCCTCTGCTCCACGCACAGCGAGCGGGCACATCATTCACCCTCTGCTCCACGCACAGCGAGCGGGCACATCATTCACCCTCTGCTCCACACACAGCGAGCGGGCACATCATTCACCCTCTGCTCCACGCACAGTGAGCGGGCACATCATTCACCCTCTGCTCCACGCACAGCGAGCGGGCACATCATTCACCCTCTGCTCCACGCACAGCGAGCGGGCACATCATTCACCCTCTGCTTCACGCACAGCGAGCAGGCACATCATTCACCCTCTGCTCCACACACAGCGAGCGGGCACATCATTCACCCTCTGCTTCACATATAGCGAGCGGGCACATCACCCACTGCTTCACGCGCAGCGAGCGGGCACATCATTCACCCTCTGCTTCACGCACAGCTAGCAGGCACATAATTCACCCTCTGCTCCACGCACAGCGAGAAGGCACATCATTCACCCTCTGCTCCACGCACAGCGATCAGGCACATCATTCACCCTCTGCTTCACACACAGCGAGCAGGCACATCATTCACCCTCTGCTCCACGCACAGCGATCAGGCACATCATTCACCCTCTGCTTCACACACAGCGAGCAGGCACATCATTCGCCCTCTGGTTCACGCACAGCGAGCAGTCACATCATTCATCCTCTGCTTCACGCACAGCGAGCAGGCACATCATTCACCCTCTGCTTCACGCACAGCGAGCGGGCACATCTTTCACCCTCTGCTCCACGCACAGCGAGCGGGCACATCTTTCACCCTCTGCTCCACGCACATCATTCACCCTCTGCTTCACACACAGCGAGCAGGCACATGATTCACCCTCTTCTTCACGCACAGCAAGCAGGCACATCATTCACCCTCTGCTCCACACACAGCGAGCGGGCACATCATTCACCCTCTGCTTCACTCACAGCGAGCGGGCACATCATTCACCCTCTGCTTCACGCACAGCGAGCGGGCACATCATTCACCCTCTGCTTCACGCACAGCGAGCGGGCACATCATTCACCCTCTGCTTCACTCACAGCGAGCGGGCAAATCATTCACCCTCTGCTTCACACACAGCGAGCGGGCACATCATTCACCCTCTGCTTCACACACAGCGAGCAGGCAGATAACCCTCTGCTTCACACACAGCGAGCAGGCACATCATTCACCCTCTGCTTCACATACAGCGAGCGGGCACATCACACTGCTTCACACACAGCGAGCAGGCACATCACCCTCTGCTTCACGCACAGCGAGCAGGCACATCACCCTCTGCTTCACGCACAGGGAGCGGGCACATCATTCACCCTCTGCTTCACGCACAGCGAGCAGGCACCTCATTCACCCTCTGCTTCACATATAGCGAGCGGGCACATCACCCACTGCTTCACGCGCAGCGAGCGGGCACATCATTCACCCTCTGCTTCACGCACAGCTAGCAGGCACATAATTCACCCTCTGCTTCACGCACAGCGAGCGGGCACATCATTCACCCTCTGCTTCACGCACAGCGAGCAGGCACATCATTCACCCTCTGCTTCACACACAGCGAGCAGGCACATCATTCACCCTCTGCTCCACACACAGCGAGCAGGCACATCATTCACCCTCTGCTCCACACACAGCGAGCAGGCACATCATTCACCCTCTGCTCCACACACACCGAGCAGGCACATCATTCACCCTCTGCTCCACACACAGCGAACGGGCACATCATTCACCCTCTGCTCCACACACAGTGAGCGGGCACATCATTCACCCTCTGCTTCACGCACAGCGAGCAGGCACATCATTCACCCTCTGCTTCACGCACAGCGAGCAGGCACATCATTCACCCTCTGCTCCACGCACAGCGAGCAGGCACATCATTCACCCTCTGCTCCACGCACAGCGAGCAGGCACATCATTCACCCTCTGCTCCACGCACAGCGAGAAGGCACATCATTCACCCTCTGCTCCACGCACAGCGAGCAGGCACATCATTCACCCTCTGTTCCACACACAGCGAGCAGGCACACCATTCACCCTCTGCTTCACACACAGCGAGCAGGCACATCATTCACCCTCTGCTTCACACACAGCGAGCAGGCACATCACCCTCTGCTTCACACACAGCGAGCAGGCACATCACCCTCTGCTTCACACACTGCGAGCGGACACATCGTTCACCCTCTGCTTCACGCACAGCGAGCGGGCACATCATTCACCCTCTGCTTCACATACAGCGAGCGGGCACATCACACTGCTTCACACACAGCAAGCGGGCACATCATTCACCCTCTGCTTCACATATAGCGAGCGGGCACATCACCCACTGCTTCACGCGCAGCTAGCAGGCACATAATTCACCCTCTGCTCCACGCACAGCGATCAGGCACATCATTCACCCTCTGCTTCACACACAGCGAGCAGGCACATCATTCGCCCTCTGGTTCACGCACAGCGAGCAGTCACATCATTCATCCTCTGCTTCACGCACAGCGAGCAGGCACATCATTCACCCTCTGCTTCACGCACAGCGAGCGGGCACATCTTTCACCCTCTGCTCCACGCACAGCGAGCGGGCACATCTTTCACCCTCTGCTCCACGCACATCATTCACCCTCTGCTTCACACACAGCGAGCAGGCACATGATTCACCCTCTTCTTCACGCACAGCAAGCAGGCACATCATTCACCCTCTGCTCCACACACAGCGAGCGGGCACATCATTCACCCTCTGCTTCACTCACAGCGAGCGGGCACATCATTCACCCTCTGCTTCACGCACAGCGAGCGGGCACATCATTCACCCTCTGCTTCACGCACAGCGAGCGGGCACATCATTCACCCTCTGCTTCACTCACAGCGAGCGGGCAAATCATTCACCCTCTGCTTCACACACAGCGAGCGGGCACATCATTCACCCTCTGCTTCACACACAGCGAGCAGGCAGATAACCCTCTGCTTCACACACAGCGAGCAGGCACATCATTCACCCTCTGCTTCACATACAGCGAGCGGGCACATCACACTGCTTCACACACAGCGAGCAGGCACATCACCCTCTGCTTCACGCACAGCGAGCAGGCACATCACCCTCTGCTTCACGCACAGGGAGCGGGCACATCATTCACCCTCTGCTTCACGCACAGCGAGCAGGCACCTCATTCACCCTCTGCTTCACATATAGCGAGCGGGCACATCACCCTCTGCTTCACGCACAGCTAGCAGGCACATAATTCACCCTCTGCTTCACGCACAGCGAGCGGGCACATCATTCACCCTCTGCTTCACGCACAGCGAGCAGGCACATCATTCACCCTCTGCTTCACACACAGCGAGCAGGCACATCATTCACCCTCTGCTCCACACACAGCGAGCAGGCACATCATTCACCCTCTGCTCCACACACAGCGAACGGGCACATCATTCACCCTCTGCTCCACACACAGCGAGCGGGCACATCATTCACCCTCTGCTTCACGCACAGCGAGCAGGCTCATTATTCACCCTCTGCTTCACACACAGCGAGCAGGCGCATCACCCTCTGCTTCACACACAGCGAGCAGGCACATCACACTCTGCTTCACACACAGCGAGCAGGCACATCATTCACCCTCTGCTTCACGCACAGCGAGCAGGCACATCATTCACCCTCTGCTTCACGCACAGCGAGCAGGCTCATTATTCACCCTTTGCTTCACACACAGCGAGCAGGCGCATCACCCTCTGCTTCACACACAGCGAGCAGGCGCATCACCCTCTGCTTCACACACAGCGAGCAGGCACATCACACTCTGCTTCACACACAGCGAGCAGGCACATCATTCACCCTCTGCTTCACGCACAGCGAGCGGGCACATCATTCACCCTCTGCTTCACGCACAGCGGGCAGGCACATCATTCACCCTCTGCTTCACACACAGCGAGCAGGCACATCACCCTCTGCTTCACGCACAGCGAGCAGGCACATCACCCTCTGCTTCACACACAGCGAGCAGGCACGTAATTCACCCTCTGCTACACACACAGCGAGCAGGCACATCATTCACCCTCTGCTTCACGCACAGCGAGCGGGCACATCATTCACCCTCTGCTTCACGCACAGCGAGCGGGCACATCATTCACCCTCTGCTTCACTCACAGCGAGCGGGCAAATCATTCACCCTCTGCTTCACACACAGCGAGCGGGCACATCATTCACCCTCTGCTTCACACACAGCGAGCAGGCAGATAACCCTCTGCTTCACACACAGCGAGCAGGCACATCATTCACCCTCTGCTTCACACACAGCGAGTGGGCACATCACCCTCTGCTCCACACACAGCGAGCAGGCACATCACCCTCTGCTTCACACACAGCGAGCAGGCACATCATTCACCCTCTGCTTCACACACAGCGAGCAGGCACATCATTCACCCACTGCTTCACACACACCGAGCAGGCACATCATTCACCCTCTGCTCCACACACACCGAGCAGGCACATCATTCACCCTCTGCTCCACACACAGCGAACGGGCACATCATTCACCCTCTGCTCCACACACAGTGAGCGGGCACATCATTCACCCTCTGCTTCACGCACAGCGAGCAGGCACATCATTCACCCTCTGCTCCACGCACAGCGAGCAGGCACATCATTCACCCTCTGCGTCACACACAGCGAGCAGGCACATCACCCTCTGCTCCACGCACAGCGAGCAGGCACATCATTCACCCTCTGCTCCACGCACAGCGAGCAGGCACATCATTCACCCTCTGCTCCACGCACAGCGAGCAGGCACATCATTCACCCTCTGCTCCACGCACAGCGAGAAGGCACATCATTCACCCTCTGCTCCACGCACAGCGAGCAGGCACATCATTCACCCTCTGCTTCACACACAGCGAGCAGGCACATCATTCACCCTCTGCTTCACACACATCGAGCAGGCACATCACCCTCTGCTTCACACACAGCGAGCAGGCACATCACCCTCTGCTTCACACACTGCGAGCGGACACATCGTTCACCCTCTGCTTCACGCACAGCGAGCGGGCACATCATTCACCCTCTGCTTCACACACAGCGAGCAGGCACATCATTCACCCTCTGCTTCACACACATCGAGCAGGCACATCACCCTCTGCTTCACACACAGCGAGCAGGCACATCACCCTCTGCTTCACACACTGCGAGCGGACACATCGTTCACCCTCTGCTTCACGCACAGCGAGCAGGCACATCATTCACCCTCTGCTTCACACACAGCGAGCAGGCACATCATTCACCCTCTGCTTCACACACAGCGAGCAGGCACATCATTCACCCACTGCTTCACACACACCGAGCAGGCACATCATTCACCCTCTGCTTCACACACAGCGAGCAGGCACATCATTCACCCTCTGCTCCACGCACAGCGAGCAGGCACATCATTCACCCTCTGCTCCACGCACAGCGAGCAGGCACATCATTCACCCTCTGCTCCACGCACAGCGAGCAGGCACATCATTCACCCTCTGCTTCACACACAGCTTGCAGGCACATCACCCTCTGCTTCACACACAGCGAGCAGGCACATCACCCTCTGCTTCACACACTGCGAGCGGACACATCGTTCACCCTCTGCTTCACGCACAGCGAGCGGGCACATCATTCACCCTCTGCTTCACATACAGCGAGCGGGCACATCACACTGCTTCACACACAGCAAGCGGGCACATCATTCACCCTCTGCTTCACATATAGCGAGCGGGCACATCACCCACTGCTTCACGCGCAGCGAGCGGGCACATCATTCACCCTCTGCTTTACGCACAGCTAGCAGGCACATAATTCACCCTCTGCTTCACGCACAGCGAGCGGGCACATCATTCACCCTCTGCTTCACGCACAGCGAGCGGGCACATCATTCACCCTCTGCTCCACACACAGCGAGCAGGCACATCATTCACCCTCTGCTCCACACACAGCGAACGGGCACATCATTCACCCTCTGCTCCACACACAGCGAACGGGCACATCATTCACCCTCTGCTCCACACACAGCGAACGGGCACATCATTCACCCTCTGCTCCACGCACAGTGAGCGGGCACATCATTCACCCTCTGCTCCACGCACAGCGAGCGGGCACATCATTCACCCTCTGCTCCACGCACAGCGAGCGGGCACATCATTCACCCTCTGCTTCACGCACAGCGAGCAGGCACATCATTCACCCTCTGCTCCACGCACAGCGAGCAGGCACATCATTCACCCTCTGCTCCACGCACAGCGAGCAGGCACATCATTCACCCTCTGCTTCACATATAGCGAGCGGGCACATCACCCACTGCTTCACGCGCAGCGAGCGGGCACATCATTCACCCTCTGCTTCACGCACAGCTAGCAGGCACATAATTCACCCTCTGCTCCACGCACAGCGAGAAGGCACATCATTCACCCTCTGCTCCACGCACAGCGATCAGGCACATCATTCACCCTCTGCTTCACACACAGCGAGCAGGCACATCATTCGCCCTCTGGTTCACGCACAGCGAGCAGTCACATCATTCATCCTCTGCTTCACGCACAGCGAGCAGGCACATCATTCACCCTCTGCTTCACGCACAGCGAGCGGGCACATCTTTCACCCTCTGCTCCACGCACAGCGAGCGGGCACATCTTTCACCCTCTGCTCCACGCACATCATTCACCCTCTGCTTCACACACAGCGAGCAGGCACATGATTCACCCTCTTCTTCACGCACAGCAAGCAGGCACATCATTCACCCTCTGCTCCACACACAGCGAGCGGGCACATCATTCACCCTCTGCTCCACACACAGCGAGCGGGCACATCATTCACCCTCTGCTTCACTCACAGCGAGCGGGCACATCATTCACCCTCTGCTTCACGCACAGCGAGCGGGCACATCATTCACCCTCTGCTTCACGCACAGCGAGCGGGCACATCATTCACCCTCTGCTTCACACACAGCGAGCGGGCACATCATTCACCCTCTGCTTCACACACAGCGAGCAGGCAGATAACCCTCTGCTTCACACACAGCGAGCAGGCACATCATTCACCCTCTGCTTCACATACAGCGAGCGGGCACATCACACTGCTTCACACACAGCGAGCAGGCACATCACCCTCTGCTTCACGCACAGCGAGCAGGCACATCACCCTCTGCTTCACGCACAGGGAGCGGGCACATCATTCACCCTCTGCTTCACGCACAGCGAGCAGGCACCTCATTCACCCTCTGCTTCACATATAGCGAGCGGGCACATCACCCACTGCTTCACGCGCAGCGAGCGGGCACATCATTCACCCTCTGCTTCACGCACAGCTAGCAGGCACATAATTCACCCTCTGCTTCACGCACAGCGAGCGGGCACATCATTCACCCTCTGCTTCACGCACAGCTAGCAGGCACATAATTCACCCTCTGCTCCACACACAGCGAACGGGCACATCATTCACCCTCTGCTCCACACACAGCGAGCGGGCACATCATTCACCCTCTGCTTCACGCACAGCGAGCAGGCTCATTATTCACCCTCTGCTTCACACACAGCGAGCAGGCGCATCACCCTCTGCTTCACACACAGCGAGCAGGCACATCATTCACCCTCTGCTTCACGCACAGCGAGCAGGCACATCATTCACCCTCTGCTTCACGCACAGCGAGCAGGCTCATTATTCACCCTTTGCTTCACACACAGCGAGCAGGCGCATCACCCTCTGCTTCACACACAGCGAGCAGGCGCATCACCCTCTGCTTCACACACAGCGAGCAGGCACATCACACTCTGCTTCACACACAGCGAGCAGGCACATCATTCACCCTCTGCTTCACGCACAGCGAGCGGGCACATCATTCACCCTCTGCTTCACGCACAGCGGGCAGGCACATCATTCACCCTCTGCTTCACACACAGCGGGCAGGCACATCACCCTCTGCTTCACACACAGCGAGCAGGCGCATCACCCTCTGCTTCACACACAGCGAGCAGGCACATCACACTCTGCTTCACACACAGCGAGCAGGCACATCATTCACCCTCTGCTTCACGCACAGTGAGCGGGCACATCATTCACCCTCTGCTTCACGCACAGCGAGCAAGCACATCTGTGGCCGGAGAGACCAACCAGCCACACGTGCGGCACTGAAGGGGTTAACCCCTAGTGCCCGGCGCCCTTAACAGGACAATGGGCGCTTGGCGCCACTTTAAAACTGTGCACTGGTGCTAAGCGCCATCTTTAAATATAGTGTGGGTGCTAGGCACCGGGTATTTAAGAATATATTTAATACTGTGTTTTCACCAATGTTATATTTAATGCAATAGGCACAGTTGTAGAATTGCACATTTACATTGCAGCAAATGCCAGCACTTAGAAGGAATGTGTAAGCTGTGTTGGTTTTAAAATGCATTTACGTTTGAGGACAAATGGCTTGGAAGCTTCTCACCTAGGAATTGAGATGCTGATGACCCTGGCACCTGGAAAGGGGTGTATGGACAAGCCATTTCTTTGAGATTGAGATGTGTCTCTGTGTAACTTTATAGTCACATGCAGGTGAAAGGATTTGTTGCTGTCTTCTCTGAATATTGTGTGAACTGGGTTTGCATGGAGATGTTAGAGAGACAGGAACATGTTAATCAGATTGTGTTTTACAAATGCAAACTAGTGGGTTTCATTCAACAACAGTTTGATGTAAGATTTCTTAGGCTGCATTATGTGTGATGCAGATTATGTTTAATTTACAGTATAAGAACGTTGTCTATGTGTGAGAGGATGAATGCAATTGAAATGCAAGTTACATTTACATTTGTGAAAGAGACAGGAAGATGATAATCAGATTGTGTTTGGGAAAGCCACTGGTCTGGTTATATATATGAAGAGGAGCAGAACATTGCTTTATCCAATTCTTAACTTTTGAAATGTAAACTTGTATTTCTTTATATTTTCTGCGATAACCTGATTGGTTGGAGAAGACAGGGAGGGCTTACCCCCCTGTGGTACTGTGTGTAGAACTGGGATAAAAAGAGGATGCCTGTGAGCCTCCAAGTGTATTGTAACATCTTCTTCTGCTGAAAACATCTTGATTGTATGCTGTTGCCCCTAGCAATAGGGAGGAGCCTTTTTAAAGGTTATTTGAGCAAATAAACATCTTTGCCTCAAGAAGACTGCTTCATCTTGTGACCAACAGGGTTAGGCCAAACCTAGCCCCGTTCTCCGGCTGTCCAGGGAAGCACCTGACGTCTCCAAGCTCCGCCTTCCGCCAGCTACCGGTAGAGGCCTAGCAAGTGGCTAGTGGGGATTCGTCGACACCACACAGGTGTGGTAAAGCAGTGCGTCGGCACATACAGAGCAGAACCGTGGTTCCAAACGCCACGGCAGGTTAGGAGTTTGGTGGTGGCAGCGAGAACCCGCCCACAGCGCAGTGGGTGGAGTCAGTAACAGGCGGTTACTGACGGTAAGCGGGAATCCCCTATGTGGTCAGGCCTCGTGCGGCTTGACCTTCCATTCTGTGCGCAGTCAACGGGACGCGGAAGCTGCGAGTGCTTCCGTACAGTACCATCCTGTCACAACATCATTCACCCTCTGCTTCACGCACAGCGAGCAAGCACATCATTCACCCTCTGCTTCACGTACAGCGAGCGGGCACATCATTCACCCTCTGCTTCACGCACAGCGAGCAAGCACATCATTTACCCTCTGCTTCACGCACAGTGAGCAGGCACATCATTCACCCTCTCACACACAGCGAGCAGGCACATCATTCACCCTCTGCTTCACGCACAGTGAGCAGCCACATCATTCACCCTCTGCTTCACACACAGCGAGCAGGCACATCATTCACCCTCTGCTCCACACACACAGCGAGCGGGCACATCATTCACCCTCTGCTTCACACACAGCGAGCAGGCACATCATTCACCCTCTGCTTCACACACACAGCGAGCGGGCACATCATTCACCCTCTGCTTCACGCACAGCGAGCAAGCACATCATTCACCCTCTGCTTCACGCACAGCGAGCAGGCACATCATTCACCCTCTGCTTCACGCACAGCGAGTGGGCACATCATTCACCCTCTGCTTCACACACAGCGAGCAGGCACATCATTCACCCTCTGCTTCACACACACAGCGAGCGGGCACATCATTCACCCTCTGCTTCACGCACAGCGAGCAAGCACATCATTCACCCTCTGCTTCACACAGAGCGAGCAGGTACTTCATTCACCCTCTGCTTCACGCACAGTGAGCAGCCACATCATTCACCCTCTGCTTCACACACAGCGAGCAGGCACATCATTCACCCTCTGCTTCACACACACAGCGAGCGGGCACATCATTCACCCTCTGCTTCACGCACAGCGAGCAAGCACATCATTCACCCTCTGCTTCACAC
The DNA here is from genome assembly GCF_028390025.1 of Pseudophryne corroboree. NCBI lineage: Eukaryota > Metazoa > Chordata > Amphibia > Anura > Myobatrachidae > Pseudophryne > Pseudophryne corroboree. The sequence continues at coordinate 846,534,083 of NC_086448.1, forward strand.
AGAGCGAGCAGGTACTTCATTCACCCTCTGCTTCACGCACAGCGAGCAGGCACATCATTCACCCTCTGCTTCACACACAGCGAGCAGGCACATCATTCACCCTCTGCTTCACACACAGCGAGCAGGCACATCATTCACCCTCTGCTTCACGCACAGTGAGCAGCCACATCATTCACCCTTTGCTTCACACACACCGAGCAGGCGCATCATTCACCCTCTCACGCACAGCGAGCAGGCACATCATTCACCCTCTGCTCCACACACAGCGAGCAGGCACATCATTCACCCTCTACTCCACACACAGCGAGCAGGCACATCATGCACCCTCTGCTTCACACACACAGCGAGCAAGCACATAATTCACCCTCTGCTTCACACACACAGCGAGCGGGCACATCATTCACCCTCTGCTTCACACACAGCGAGCAGGCACATCATTCACCCTCTGCTTCACGCACAGCGAGCGGGCACATCATTCACCCTCTGCTTCACACACACAGCGAGCAGGCACATCATTCACCCTCTGCTTCACGCACAGCGAGCAAGCACATAATTAACCCTCTGCTTCACACACACAGCGAGCGGGCACATCATTCACCCTCTGCTTCACACACACAGCGAGCAGGCACATCATTCACCCTCTGCTTCACGCACAGCGAGCGGGCACATCATTCACCCTCTGCTTCACACACACAGCGAGCAAGCACATCATTCACCCTCTTCTTCACGCACAGCGAGCGGGCACATCATTCACCCTCTGCTTCACGCACAGCGAGCAGGCACATCATTCACCCTCTGCTCCACACACAGCGAGCAGGCACATCATTCACCCTCTGCTCCACACACAGCGAGCAGGCACATCATGCACCCTCTGCTTCACGCACAGCGAGCGGGCACATCATTCACCCTCTTCTTCACGCACAGCGAGCGGGCACATCATTCACCCTCTGCTTCACGCACAGTGAGCAGGCACATCATTCACCCTCTGCTCCACACACAGCGAGCAGGCACATCATTCACCCTCTGCTCCACACACAGCGAGCAGGCACATCATGCACCCTCTGCTTCACGCACAGCGAGCGGGCACATCATTCACCCTCTGCTTCACACAGAGCGAGCAGGTACTTCATTCACCCTCTGCTTCACGCACAGCGAGCAGGCACATCATTCACCCTCTGCTCCACACACAGCGAGCAAGCACATCATTCACCCTTTGCTTCACACACAGCGAGTGGGCACATCATTCACCCTCTGCTTCACGCACAGCGAGCAGGTACATCATTCACACACAGCGAGCAGGTACATCATTCACCCTCTGCTTCACACACAGCGAGCAGGCACATCATTCACCCTCTGCTTCACGCACAGCGAGCAGGCACATCATTCACCCTCTGCTTCACGCACAGCGAGCAGGCACATCATTCACCCTCTGCTCCACACACAGCGAGCAGGCACATCATTCACCCTCTGCTTCACGCACAGCGAGCAGGCACATCATTCACCCTCTGCTTCACGCACAGCGAGCAGGCACATCATTCACCCTCTGCTTCACGCACAGCGAGCAGGCACATCATTCAACCTCTGCTTCACGTACAGCGAACAGGCACATCATTCACCCTCTGCTCCACACACAGCGAGCAGGCACATCATTCACCCTCTGCTCCACACACAGCGAGCAGCCACATCATTCACCCTCTGCTCCACACACAGCGAGCAGCCACATCATTCACCCTCTGCTCCACACACAGCGAGCAGCCACATCATTCACCCTCTGCTCCACACACAGCGAGCAGCCACATCATTCACCCTCTGCTCCACACACAGCGAGCAGGCACATCATTCACCCTCTGCTTCACACACAGCGAGCAGGCACATCATTCACCCTCTGCTCCACACACAGCGAGCAGCCACATCATTCACCCTCTGCTCCACACACAGCGAGCAGCCACATCATTCACCCTCTGCTCCACACACAGCGAGCAGGCACATCATTCACCCTCTGCTTCACGCACAGCGAGCAGGCACATCATTCACCCTCTGCTTCACACAGAGCGAGCAGGTACTTCATTCACCCTCTGCTTCACGCACAGCGAGCAGGCACATCATTCACCCTCTGCTTCACACACAGCGAGCAGGCACATCATTCACCCTCTGCTTCACACACAGCGAGCAGGTACATCATTCACCCTCTGCTCCACACACAGCGAGCAGGCACATCATTCACACACAGCGAGCGGGCACATCATTCACCCTCTGCTTCACACACAGCGAGCAAGCACATCACCCTCTGCTCCACACACAGCGAGCAGGCACATGATTCACCCTCTGCTTCACACACAGCGAGCAGGCACATCAGTCACCCTCTGCTCCACACACAGCGAGCAAGCACATCACCCTCTGCTCCACACACAGCGAGCAGGCACATGATTCACCCTCTGCTTCACACACAGCGAGCAGGCACATCACCCTCTGCTTCACACACAGCGAGCAGGCGCATCACCCTCTGCTTAACACACAGCGAGCAGGCACATCACACTCTGCTTCACACACAGCGAGCAGGCACATCATTCACCCTCTGCTTCACGCACAGTGAGCGGGCACATCATTCACCCTCTGCTTCACGCACAGTGAGCGGGCACATCATTCACCCTCTGCTTCACGCACAGTGAGCGGGCACATCATTCACCCTCTGCTTCACGCACAGCGAGCAAGCACATCATTCACCCTCTGCTTCACGCACAGCGAGCAAGCACATCATTCACCCTCTGCTTCACACACAGCGAGCGGGCACATCATTCACCCTCTGCTTCACACACAGCGATCAGGCACATCATTCACCCTCTGCTTCACACACAGCGAGCGGGCACATAATTCACCCTCTGCTTCACACACACAGCGAGCAAGCACATCATTCACCCTCTGCTTCACGCACAGCGAGCAAGCACATCATTCAACCTCTGCTTCACGTACAGCGAGCGGGCACATCATTCATCCTCTGCTTCACACACACAGCGAGCAGGCACATCATTCACCCTCTGCTCCACGCACAGCGAGCCGTCACATCACCCTCTGCTTCACGCACAGCGAGCAGGCACATCATTCACCCTCTGCTCCACACACAGCGAGCAGCCACATCATTCACCCTCTGCTCCACACACAGCGAGCAGGCACATCATGCACCCTCTGCTTCACGCACAGCGAGCAAGCACATCATTCACCCTCTGCTTCACGTACAGCGAGCGGGCACATCATTCACCCTCTGCTTCACACACAGCGAGCGGGCACATCATTCACCCTCTGCTTCACGTACAGCGAGCAGGCACATCATTCACCCTCTGCTTCACGCACAGCGAGCAGGCACATCATTCACCCTCTGCTTCACGCACAGCGAGCATGCACATCACCCTCTGCTCCACACACAGCGAGCAGGCACATCATTCACCCTCTGCTTCACGCACAGCGAGCAGGCACATCATTCACCCTCTGATTAACGCACAGCGAGCAGGCACATCATTCACCCTCTGCTTCACACACAGCGAGCAGGCACATCATTCACCCTCTGCTTCACACACAGCGAGCGGGCACATCATTCACCCTCTGCTTCACACACAGCGAGCAGGCACATCATTCACCCTCTGCTTCACACACAGCGAGCGGGCACATCATTCACCCTCTGCTTCACACACAGCGAGCAGGTACATCATTCACTCTCTGCTTCACACACAGCGAGCAAGCACATCATTCACCCTCTGCTCCACACACAGCGAGCAAGCACATCATTCACCCTCTGCTCCACGCACAGCGAGCAAGCACATCATTCACACACAGCGAGCGGGCACATCATTCACCCTCTGCTTCACACACAGCGAGCAAGCACATCATTCACCCTCTGCTCCACACACAGCGAGCAAGCACATCATTCACCCTCTGCTCCACGCACAGCGAGCAAGCACATCATTCACACACAGCGAGCAAGCACATCATTCACCCTCTGCTCCACACACAGCGAGCAAGCACATCATTCACCCTCTGCTCCACACACAGCGAGCAAGCACATCATTCACCCTCTGCTCCACGCACAGCGAGCAAGCACATCATTCACACACAGCGAGCAAGCACATCATTCACCCTCTGCTCCACGCACAGCGAGCAAGCACATCATTCACACACAGCGAGCGGGCACATCATTCACCCTCTGCTCCACACACAGCGAGCGGGCACATCATTCACACACAGCGAGCGGGCACATCATTCACCCTCTGCTCCACACACAGCGAGCAAGCACATGATTCACCCTCTGCTCCACGCACAGCGAGCAGGCACATCATTCACCCTCTGCTTCACACACAGCAAGCAGGCACATCATTCACCCTCTGCTTCACACACAGCGAGCGGGCACATCATTCACCCTCTGCTTCACGCACAGCGAGCAAGCACATCATTCACACACAGCGAGCAAGCACATCATTCACCCTCTGCTCCACACACAGCGAGCAAGCACATCATTCACCCTCTGCTCCACGCACAGCGAGCAAGCACATCATTCAAACACAGCGAGCAGGCACATCATTCACCCTCTGCTCCACACACAGCGAGCAGGCACATCATTCACCCTCTGCTTCACACACAGCGAGCAGGCACATGATTCACCCTCTGCTCCACGCACAGCGAGCAGGCACATCATTCACCCTCTGCTCCACACACAGCGAGCAGGCACATGATTCACCCTCTGCTCCACACACAGCGAGCAGGCACATCATTCACCCTCTGCTTCACTCACAGCGAGCGGGCACATCATTCACCCTCTGCTCCACACACAGCGAGCGGGCACATCATTCACCCTCTGCTTCACACACAGCGAGCAGGCACATCATTCACCCTCTGCTTCACACACAGCGAGCGGGCACATCATTCACCCTCTGCTTCACACACAGCGAGCGGGCACATCATTCACCCTCTGCTTCACGCACAGCGAGCGGGCACATCATTCACCCTCTGCTTCACGCACAGCGAGCGGGCACATCATTCACCCTCTGCTTCACGCACAGCGAGTGGGCACATCATTCACCCTCTGCTTCATGCACAGCGAGTGGGCACATCATTCACCCTCTGCTTCATGCACAGCGAGTGGGCACATCATTCACCCTCTGCTTCACACACAGCGAGTGGGCACATTATTCACCCTCTGCTCCACGCACAGCGAGCAGGCACATCACCCTCTGCTTCACGCACAGCGAGCGGGCACATCATTCACACACAGCGAGCGGGCACATCAGCATTCACACACAGCGAGCGGGCACATCAGCAGTTCCTATGGTTACAGAATGTTAGAAAGTGCTACAGGTACTGGCTGTTACTATAATATAGATGTAAGCTGTGGCCAGAGGGGGAAACGCACATTGGACAGTGTCATCCAGTGATCACACACAGCCCCAGCTATCAGCAGCTCCCTATGGGGGGTGATACAGATCTGATTGCGATAATTTGCACTGACATGCGGGGCGACGCTCATGCCCCGAATGTCTGTCCCTACCCCCCCCCCCCCCCACCGCAAGGGTGCAAAAGGATGCACAGCGGCAATCCTTTTGCACCCACTGAGTAGCTTCCTGTCCACTGGGAGGCTACTACTCGCTGCGTCCCATGTCGCAGCGGCTGCGTGTGACTTCATGCAGCTGCCGCAGCCCGCCCCTGCAATGGTCTGGATGCGCCTTTATTGTACGGACTGCACCCTGCCAACGAGCGTTCTAACGCCATTGGCACGCCCCCTTCCACCCAGCGACCGCCTCTACCTGTCAATCCAAATAAAAAAACACCTTGGATGGCAAAAAATGCATCACATATAGCTCCTGGGCTATATGGATGCATTTAACCCCTGCCAAAATACATAAAAAAACGGGAGATAAGGCCGCCGATAAGGGGGCGGAGCCTATCTCCTCAGCACACTGGCGCCATTTTCCCTCACAGCTCCGTTGGAGGGAAGCTCCCTGTCTCTCCCCTGCAGTTACTACACTACAGAAAGGGTTAAAAAAGAGAGGGGGGGCACTAATTACGCGCAGTATTAAGGATACAGCAGCTATAAGGGGAAAAACACTTATATAAGGTTATCCCTGTATATATATAGCGCTCTGGTGTGTGCTGGCAAACTCTCCCTCTGTCTCCCCAAAGGGCTAGTGGGGTCCTGTCCTCTATCAGAGCATTCCCTGTGTGTGTGCTGTATGTCGGTACGTTTGTGTCGACATGTATGAGGAGAAAAATGATGTGGAGACGGAGCAGATTGCCTGTAATAGTGATGTCACCCTCTAGGGGGTCGACACCTGAGTGGATGAACTGCTGGAAGGAATTACATGACAGTGTCAGCTCTTTACAAAAGACAGTGGTTGACATGAGACAGCCGGCTACTCAGCTTGTGCCTGTCCAGACGTCTCATAGGCCGTCAGGGGCTCTAAAGCGCCCGTTACCTCAGATGGCAGATATAGACGCCGACACGGATACGGACTCCAGTGTCGACGGTGAAGAGACGAATGTGACTTCCAGTAGGGCCACACGTTACATGATTGAGGCAATGAAAAATGTTTTACACATTTCTGATAATACGAGTACCACCAAAAAAGGGGTATTATATTCGGTGAGGAAAAACTACCTGTAGTTTTCCTGAATCTGAGAAATTAAATGAGGTGTGTGATGATGCGTGGGTTTCCCCCGATAACAACGGATAATTTCTAAAATGTTATTGGCATTATATCCTTTCCCGACAGAGGTTAGGGTGCGTTGGGAAACACCCCCTAGGGGGGATAAAGCGCTCACACGCTTGTAAGGGCTCTACCTTCGCCTGAGATGGCCGCCCTTAAGGATCCTGCTGATAGAAAGCAGGAGGGTATCCTAAAATGTATTTACACACATACTGGTGTTATCCTGCGACCAGCAATCGCCTCAGCCTGGATGTGCAGTGCTGGGTTGGCGTGGTCGGATTCCCTGACTGAAAATATTGATACCCTAGATAGGGACAGTATATTTTTGCCTATAGAGCATTTAAAAGATGCATTTCTATATATGCGTGATGCACAGCGGAATATTTGCCGACTGGCATCAAGTCTAAGTGCGTTGTCCATTTCTACCAGTAGAGGGTTATGGACACGTCAGTGGTCAGGTGAGGCGTATTCCAAACGGCATTTGGTAGTATTGCCTTATTAAAGGGAGGAGTTATTTGGGGTCGGTCTTTCAGACCTGGTGGCCACGGCAACAGCTGGGAAATCCACGTTTGTACCCCAGGTCGCCTCTCAACATGAGAAGACGCCGTATTATCAGGCGCAGTCTTTTCGTGGACAAGCGGGCAAAAGGTTCCTCATTTCTGCCCCGTGACAGAGGGAGAGGAAAAAGGCTGCAGAAATCAGCCAGTTCCCAGGAACAGAAACCCTCTCCCGCCTCTGCCAAGCCCTCAGTATGACGCTGGGGCTTTACAAGCAGAATCAGGCACGGTGGGGGGCCCGTCTCAATGAATTTCAGCGTGCAGTGGGCTCACTCGCAAGTAGACCCCTGGATCCTTCAGGTGATATCTCAGGGGTACAAATTAGAATTCGAGACGTCTCCCCCTCGCCGTTTCCTAAAGTCGGCTTTACCGATGTCTCCTTCTGACAGGGAGACAGTTTTGGAAGCCATTCACAAGCTGTATTCCCAGCAGGTGATGATCAAGGTACCCCTCCTGCAACAGGGAACGGGGTATTATTCCACACTGTTGTGGTACCGAAGCCGGACGGCTCGGTGAGACCGATTCTAAATCTAAAATCTTTGAACACTTACATACAGAGGTTCAAATTCAAGATTGAGTCACTCAGAGCAGTGATTGCGAACCTGGAAGAAGGGGACTACATGATGTCTCAGGACATCAAGGATGCTTACCTTCATGTCAAAATTTACCCTTCTCATCAAGGGTACCTCAGGTTTATGGTACAGAACTGTCACTATCAGTTCAGACGCTGCCGTATGGATGGTCCACGGCACCCCGGGTCTTTACCAAGGTAATGGCCGAAATTATGATATTCCTTCGAAGGAAGGGAATTTTAGTTATCCTTTACTTGGACGATTCCCTGATAAGGGTAAGATCCAGGGAACAGTTGGAGGTCGGTGTAGCACTATCTCAGGTAGTGTTGCGGCAGCACGATTGGATTCTCAATATTCCTAAATTGCAGCTGGTTCCGACGACTTGTCTTCTGTTCCTAGGGATGATCCTGGACACAGTCCAGAAAAAGGTGTTTCTCCCGGAGGAGAAAGCCAGGGAGTTATCCGAGCTAGTCAGGAACCTCCTAAAACCGAGCCAAGTCTCAGTGCATCAATGCACAAGGGTTCTGGGTAAAATGGTGGCTTCCTACGAAGCAATCCCATTCGGCAGATTCCACGCAAGAACTTTCCAGTGGGACCTGCTGGACAAATGGTCCGGGTCGCATCTTCAGATGCATCAGCGGATAACCCTGTCACCAAGGACAAGGGTGTCCCTCCTGTGGTGGTTGCAGAGTGCTCATCTTCTAGAGGGCCACAGATTCGGCATTCAGGACTGGGTCCTGGTGACCACGGATGCCAGCCTGCGAGGCTGGGGAGCAGTCACACAGGGAAGGAATATCCAGGGCTTATGGTCAAGCCTGGAGACATCACTTCACATAAATATCCTGAAGCTAGGGGCCATTTACAATGCTCTAAGCTTAGCAAGACCTCTGCTTCAAGGTCAGCCGGTGTTGATCCAGTCGGACAACATCACGGCAGTCACCCACGTAAACAGACAGGGTGGCACAAGAAGCAGGAGGGCAATGGCAGAAGCTGCAAGGATTCTTCGCTGGTCGGAAAATCATGTGATAGCACTGTCCGCAGTATTCATTCCGGGAGTGGACAACTGGGAAGCAGACTTCCTCAGCACGACTTCCACCCGGGAGAGTGGGGACTTCACCCAGAAGTCTTCCACATGATTATAAACCGTTGGGAAAAACTCGACAGGTATTGCGCCAGGTCAAGGGACCCTCAGGCAATAGCTGTAGACGCTCTGGTAACACCGTGGGTGTACCAGTCAGTGTATGTGTTCCCTCCTCTGCCTCTCATACCCAAGGTACTGAGATTGATAAGATGGAGAGGAGTAAGCACTATATTCGTGGCTCCGGATTGGCCAAGAAGGACTTGGTAACCGGAACTTCAAGAGATGCTCACGGAGGATCCGTGGCCTCTACCTCTAAGAAGGGACCTGCTCCAGCAAGGACCCTGTCTGTTCCAAGACTTACCGCGGCTGCGTTTGACGGCATGGCGGTTGAACGCCGGATCCTGAAGGAAAAAAGGCATTCCGGATGAAGTCATCCCTATCCTGATCAAAGCCAGGAAGGATGTAACCGCAAAACATTATCACCGCATTTGGCGAAAATATGTTGCGTGGTGCGAGGCCAGTAAGGCCCGACGGAGGAAATTCAACTGGGTCGATTCCTACATTTCCTGCAAACAGGAGTGTCTATGGGCCTGAAATTGGGGTCCATTAAGGTTCAAATTTCGGCCCTGTCAATTTTCTTCCAAAAAGAACTAGCTTCAGTCCCTGAAGTTCAGACGTTTGTAAAAGGGGTACTGCATATACAGCCTCCTTTTGTGCCTCCAGTGGCACTTTGGGATCTCAATGTAGTTTTTGGGTTCCAAAAGTCACATTGGTTTGAACCACTTAAATCTGTGGAGTTAAAATATCTCACAGGGAAAGTGGTCATGCTGTTGGCCCTGGCCTGGGCCAGGCGCGTGTCAGAATTGGCGGCTTTATCCTGTAAAAGCCCTTATCTGATTTTCCATTCGGACAGGGCGGAATTGAGGACTCGTCCTCAGTTTCTCCCTAAGGTGGTTTCAGCGTTTCACCTGAACCAACCTATTGTGGTGCCTGCGGCTACTAGGGACTTGGAGGACTCCAAGTTGCTAGACGTTGTCAGGGCCCTGAAAATATATGTTTCCAGGATGGCTGGAGTCAGGAAAACTGACTCGCTGTTTATCCTGTATGCACCCAACAAGCTGGGTGCTCCTGCTTCTAAGCAGACTATTGCTCGTTGGATTTGTAGTACAATTCAGCTTGCACATTCGGTGGCAGGCCTGCCACAGCCAAAAATCTGTAAATGCCCACTCCACAAGGAAGGTGGGCTCATCTTGGGCGGCTGCCCGAGGGGTCTCGGCTTTACAACTTTGCCGAGCAGCTACTTGGTCAGGAGCAAATACGTTTGTAAAATTCTACAAAATTGATACCCTGGCTGAGGAGGACCTGGAGTTCTCTCATTTGGTGCTGCAGAGTCATCCGCACTCTCCCGCCCGTTTGGGAGCTTTGGTATAATCCCCATGGTCCTTACGGAGTCCCCAGCATCCACTTAGGACGTTAGAGAAAATAAGAATTTACTTACCGATAATTCAATTTCTCGTAGTCCGTAGTGGATGCTGGGCGCCCATCCCAAGTGCGGATTGTCTGCAATACTGGTACATAGTTATTGTTACCAAAAAATCGGGTTATTGCTGTAGTGAGCCATCTTTTCTAGAGGCTCCTCTGTTATCATGCTGTTAACTGGGTTCAGATCACAAGTTGTACGGTGTGATTGGTGTGGCTGGTATGAGTCTTACCCGGGATTCAAGATCCTTCCTTATTGTGTACGCTCGTCCGGGCACAGTATCCTAACTGAGGCTTGGAGGAGGGTCATAGGGGGAGGAGCCAGTGCACACCAGATAATCCTAAAGCTTTCTTTAGATGTGCCCAGTCTCCTGCGGAGCCGCTATTCCATTCCTATCCCTATTCAATCCAGTCTGAATTACCCCCAATATAGGGAAAACGGGAACGTTACTCTATGTAACCTTATAGGAAGGGAGAGACCGTGGGGTAAATTTACTAAGGTGGGAGATTTTTAGAACTGATGATGTTGCCCATAGCAACCAATCAAATTATATCTATTATCTGCTAGAAGCAGCTATATATATGGTAAGTAGAATCTGATTGGTTGCCATGGGCAACATCACCAGTTCTAAAAAATCTCCCACCTTAGTAAATTTACCCCCGTGTGTCTATTTACTGGAGGCTTACCAGAGACACTCATGTACTACACAAGCTCATCAACTCCTGTATACACTCAGTAACAGACCCCTCCCTTGTGTCACATCTACTCCATCACCTCCCATATACACTCAGTAACAGACCCCTCCCTTGTGTCACATCTGCTCCATCACCTCCCGTATACACTCAGTAACATCCCTTGTGTCACATCTGCTCCATCACCTCCTGTATACACTCAGTAACAGACCCCTCCCCTGTGTCACATCTGCTCCATCATCTCCTGTATACACTCAGTAACAGACCCCTCCCTTGTGTCACATCTGATCCATCATCTCCTGTATACACTCAGTAACAGACCCCTCCCTTGTGTCACATCTGCTCCATCATCTCCTGTATACACTCAGTAACAGACCCCTCCCTTGTGTCACATCTGCTCCATCATCTCCTGTATACACTCAGTAACAGACCCCTCCCTTCTGTCACATCTGCTCCATCATCTCCTGTATACACTCAGTAACAGACCCCTCCCTTGTGTCACATCTTCTCCATCACCTCCTGTATACACTCAGTAACAGGCCCCTCCCTTGTGTCACATCTGCTCCATCACCTCCTGTATACACTCAGTAACAGACCCCTCCCTTGTGTCACATCTTCTCCATCACCTCCTGTATACACTCAGTAACAGACCCCTCCCTTGTGTCACATCTGCTCCATCACCTCCTGTATACACTCAGTAACAGACCCCTCCCTTGTGTCACATCTGCTCCATCACCTCCCGTATACATTCAGTAACAGACCCCTCCCTTGTGTCACATCTGCTCCATCACCTCCTGTATACACTCAGTAACAGACCCCTCCCTTGTGTCACATCTGCTCCTTCATCTCCCGTATACACTCGGTAACAGACCCCTCCCTTGTGTCTCATCTGCTCCATCGTCTCCTGTATACACTCAGTAACAGACCCCTCCCTTGTGTCTCATCTGCTCTATCGTTTCCTATATACACTCAGTAACAGACCCCTCCCTTGTGTCACATCTGCTCCATCGTCTCCCGTATACACTCAGTAACAGACCCCTCCCTTGTGTCACATCTGCTCCATCACCTCCTGTATACACTCAGTAACAGACCCCTCCCTTGTGTCACATCTGCTCCTTCATCTCCCGTATACACTCAGTAACAGACCCCTCCCTTATGTCACATCTGCTCCATCACCTCCTGTATACACTCAGTAACAGACCCCTCCCTTGTGTCACATCTGCTCCATCACCTCCCATATACACTCAGTAACAGACCCCTCCCTTGTGTCACATCTGCTCCATCACCTCCTGTATACACTCAGTAACAGACCCCTCCCTTGTGTCACATCTGCTCCATAACCTCCCGTATACACTCGGTAACAGACCCCTCCCTTGTGTCACATCTGCTCCATCACCTCCTGTATACACTCAGTAACAGACCCCTCCCTTTTGTCACATCTGCTCCATCACCTCCTGTATACAGTCAGTAACAGACCCCTCCCTTGTGTCACATCTGATCCACCGTCTCCTGTATACACTCAGTAACAGACCCCTCCCTTGTGTTACATCTGCTCCATCACCTCCCGTATACACTCAGTAACAGACCCCTCCCTTGTGTCGCATCTGCTCCATCACCTCCCATATACACTCAGTAACAGACCCCTCCCTTGTGTCACATCTGCTCCATAACCTCCTGTATACACTCAGTAACAGACCCCTCCCTTGTGTCACATCTGCTCCATCACCTCCCGTATACACTCAGTAACAGACCCCTCCCTTGTGTCACATCTGCTCCATCACCTCCTGTATACACTCAGTAACAGACCCCTCCCTTGTGTCACATCTGATCCATCGTCTCCTGTATACACTCAGTAACAGACCCCTCCCTTGTGTCACATCTGCTACATCGTCTCCCGTATACACTCAGTACAGGCCCCTCCCTTGTGTCACATCTGCTCCATCACCTCCTGTATACACTCAGTAACAGACCCCTCCCTTGTGTCACATCTGCTCCATCGTCTCCTGTATACACTCAGTAGCAGACCCCTCCCTTGTGTCACATCTGCTCCATCATCTCCTGTATACACTCAGTAACAGACCCCTCCCTTGTGTCACATCTGCTCCATCGTCTCCTGTTTACACTCAGTAACAGACCCCTCCCTTGTGTCACATCTGCTCCATCACCTCCTGTATACACTCAGTAACAGACCCCTCCCTTGTGTCACATCTGCTCCATCACCTGCCGTATACACTCAGTAACAGACCCCTCCCTTGTGTCACATCTGCTCCATCACCTCCTGTATACACTCAGTAACAGACCCCTCCCTTGTGTCACATCTGCTCCATCACCTGCCGTATACACTCAGTAACAGACCCCTCCCTTGTGTCTCATCTGCTCCATCACCTCCCGTATACACTCAGTAACAGACCCCTCCCCTGTGTCACATCTGCTCCATCACCTGCCGTATACACTCAGTAACAGACCCCTCCCTTGTGTCACATCTGCTCCATCGTCTCCTGTATACACTCAGTAACAGACCCCTCCCTTGTGTCACATCTGCTCCATCGTCTCCTGTTTACACTCAGTAACAGACCCCTCCCTTGTGTCACATCTGCTCCATCACCTCCTGTATACACTCAGTAACAGACCCCTCCCTTGTGTCACATCTGCTCCATCACCTGCCGTATACACTCAGTAACAGACCCCTCCCTTGTGTCACATCTGCTCCATCACCTCCTGTATACACTCAGTAACAGACCCCTCCCTTGTGTCACATCTGCTCCATCACCTGCCGTATACACTCAGTAACAGACCCCTCCCTTGTGTCTCATCTGCTCCATCACCTCCCGTATACACTCAGTAACAGACCCCTCCCCTGTGTCACATCTGCTCCATCACCTGCCGTATACACTCAGTAACAGACCCCTCCCTTGTGTCACATCTGCTCCATCGTCTCCTGTATACACTCAGTAACAGACCCCTCCCTTGTGTCACATCTGCTCCATCGTCTCCTGTATACACTCAGTAACAGACCCCTCCCTTGTGTCACATCTGCTCCATCGTCTCCTGTATACACTCAGTAACAGACCCCTCCCTTGTGTCACATCTGCTCCATCGTCTCCTGTATACACTCAGTAACAGACCCCTCCCTTGTGTCACATCTGCTCCATCATCTCCTGTATACACTCAGTAACAGACCCCTCCCTTGTGTCACATCTGATCCATCACCTCCCGTATACACTCAGTAACAGACCCCTCCCTTGTGTCACATCTGCTCCATCGTCTCCTGTATACACTCAGTAACAGACCCCTCCCTTGTGTCACATCTGATCCATCACCTCCCGTGTACACTCAGTAACAGACCCCTCCCTTGTGTCACATCTGATCCATCACCTCCCGTATACACTCAGTAACAGACCCCTCCCTTGTGTCACATCTGATCCATCACCTCCCGTATACACTCAGTAACAGACCCCTCCCTTGTGTCTCATCTGCTCTATCGTTTCCTGTATACACTCAGTAACAGACCCCTCCCTTGTGTCACATCTGCTCCATCGTCTCCTGTATACACTCAGTAACAGACCCCTCCCTTGTGTCACATCTGCTCCATCGTCTCCTGTATACACTCAGTAACAGACCCCTCCCTTGTGTCACATCTGCTCCATCGTCTCCCGTATACACTCAGAAACAGACCCCTCCCTTGTGTCTCATCTGCTCCATCGTCTCCTGTTTACACTCAGTAACAGACCCCTCCCTTGTGTCACATCTGCTCCATCACCTCCTGTATACACTCAGTAACAGACCCCTCCCTAGTGTCACATCTGCTCCATCATCTCCTGTATACACTCAGTAACAGACCCCTCCCTTGTGTCACATCTGCTCCATCGTCTCCTGTTTACACTCAGTAACAGACCCCTCCCTTGTGTCACATCTGCTCCATCGTCTCCCGTATACACTCAGTAACAGACCCCTCCCTTGTGTCACATCTGCTCCATCGTCTCCTGTTTACACTCAGTAACAGACCCCTCCCTTGTGTCACATCTGCTCCATCACCTCCTGTATACACTCAGTAACAGACCCCTCCCTTGTGTCACATCTGCTCCATCACCTCCTGTATACACTCAGTAACAGACCCCTTCCTTGTGTCACATCTGCTCCATCACCTCCCGTATACACTCAGTAACAGACCCCTCCCTTGTGTCACATCTGCTCCATCGTCTTCTGTATACACTCAGTAACAGACCCCTCCCTTGTGTCTCATCTGCTCCATCACCTCCTGTGTACACTCAGTAACAGACCCCTGCCTTGTGTCACATCTGCTCCATCACCTCCTGTATACACTCAGTAACAGACCCCTCCCTTGTGTCTCATCTGCTCCATCGTCTTCTGTATACACTCAGTAACAGACCCCTCCCTTGTGTCACATCTGCTCCATCACCTCCTGTATACACTCAGTAACAGACCCCTCCCTTGTGTCACATCTGCTCCATCACCTCCCGTATACACTCAGTAACAGACCCCTCCCTTGTGTCTCATCTGCTCCATCACCTCCTGTGTACACTCAGTAACAGACCCCTCCCTTGTGTCACATCTGCTCCATCACCTCCTGTATACACTCAGTAACAGACCCGTCCCTTGTGTCACATCTGCTCCATCGTCTTCTGTATACACTCAGTAACAGACCCCTCCCTTGTGTCTCATCTGCTCCATCACCTCCTGTGTACACTCAGTAACATACCCTTCCCTTGTGTCTCATCTGCTCCATCGTCTCCCGTATATACTCAGTAACAGACCTCTCCGTTGTGTCACATCTGCTTCATCGTCTCCTGTATACACTCAGTAACAGACCCCCCCCTTGTGTCACATCTGCTCCATCGTCTCCTGTATACACTCAGTAACAGACCCCTCCCTTGTGTCACATCTGCTCCATCGTCTCCTGTATACACTCAGTAACAGACCCCTCCCTTGTGTCACATCTGCTCCATCGTCTCCCGTATACACTCAGAAACAGACCCCTCCCTTGTGTCTCATCTGCTACATCGTCTCCCGTATACACTCAGTAACAGACCCCTCCCTTGTGTCACATCTGCTCCATCACCTCCTGTATACACTCAGTAACAGACCCCTCCCTTGTGTCACATCTGCTCCATCACCTCCTGTATACACTCAGTAACAGACCCCTCCCTTGTGTCACATCTGCTCCATCGTCTCCTGTTTACACTCAGTAACAGACCCCTCCCTTGTGTCACATCTGCTCCATCGTCTCCCGTATACACTCAGTAACAGACCCCTCCCTTGTGTCACATCTGCTCCATCATCTCCTGTATACACTCAGTAACAGACCCCTCCCTTGTGTCACATCTGCTCCATCGTCTCCTGTTTACACTCAGTAACAGACCCCTCCCTTGTGTCACATCTGCTCCATCGTCTCCCGTATACACTCAGTAACAGACCCCTCCCTTGTGTCACATCTGCTCCATCGTCTCCTGTTTACACTCAGTAACAGACCCCTCCCTTGTGTCACATCTGCTCCATCACCTCCTGTATACACTCAGTAACAGACCCCTCCCTTGTGTCACATCTGCTCCATCACCTCCTGTATACACTCAGTAACAGACCCCTCCCTTGTGTCACATCTGCTCCATCACCTCCCGTATACACTCAGTAACAGACCCCTCCCTTGTGTCACATCTGCTCCATCGTCTTCTGTATACACTCAGTAACAGACCCCTCCCTTGTGTCTCATCTGCTCCATCACCTCCTGTGTACACTCAGTAACAGACCCCTCCCTTGTGTCACATCTGCTCCATCACCTCCTGTATACACTCAGTAACAGACCCCTCCCTTGTGTCTCATCTGCTCCATCGTCTTCTGTATACACTCAGTAACAGACCCCTCCCTTGTCTCATCTGCTCCATCACCTCCTGTGTACACTCAGTAACATACCCCTCCCTTGTGTCACATCTGCTCCATCATCTACTGTATACATTCAGTAACAGACCCCTCCCTTGTGTCACATCTGCTCCATCGTCTCCTGTTTACACTCAGTAACAGACCCCTCCCTTGTGTCACATCTGCTCCATCATCTCCTGTATACACTCAGTAACAGACCCCTCCCTTGTGTCACATCTGCTCCATCGTCTCCTGTTTACACTCAGTAACAGACCCCTCCCTTGTGTCACATCTGCTCCATCACCTCCTGTATACACTCAGTAACAGACCCCTCCCTTGTGTCACATCTGCTCCATCACCTGCCGTATACACTCAGTAACAGACCCCTCCCTTGTGTCACATCTGCTCCATCACCTCCTGTATACACTCAGTAACAGACCCCTCCCTTGTGTCACATCTGCTCCATCACCTGCCGTATACACTCAGTAACAGACCCCTCCCTTGTGTCTCATCTGCTCCATCACCTCCCGTATACACTCAGTAACAGACCCCTCCCCTGTGTCACATCTGCTCCATCACCTGCCGTATACACTCAGTAACAGACCCCTCCCTTGTGTCACATCTGCTCCATCGTCTCCTGTATACACTCAGTAACAGACCCCTCCCTTGTGTCACATCTGCTCCATCGTCTCCTGTATACACTCAGTAACAGACCCCTCCCTTGTGTCACATCTGCTCCATCGTCTCCTGTATACTCTCAGTAACAGACCCCTCCCTTGTGTCACATCTGCTCCATCGTCTCCTGTATACACTCAGTAACAGACCCCTCCCTTGTGTCACATCTGCTCCATCGTCTCCTGTATACACTCAGTAACAGACCCCTCCCTTGTGTCACATCTGCTCCATCGTCTCCTGTATACACTCAGTAACAGACCCCTCCCTTGTGTCACATCTGCTCCATCGTCTCCTGTATACACTCAGTAACAGACCCCTCCCTTGTGTCACATCTGCTCCATCATCTCCTGTATACACTCAGTAACAGACCCCTCCCTTGTGTCACATCTGATCCATCACCTCCCGTATACACTCAGTAACAGACCCCTCCCTTGTGTCACATCTGCTCCATCGTCTCCTGTATACACTCAGTAACAGACCCCTCCCTTGTGTCACATCTGATCCATCACCTCCCGTGTACACTCAGTAACAGACCCCTCCCTTGTGTCACATCTGATCCATCACCTCCCGTATACACTCAGTAACAGACCCCTCCCTTGTGTCTCATCTGCTCTATCGTTTCCTGTATACACTCAGTAACAGACCCCTCCCTTGTGTCACATCTGCTCCATCGTCTCCTGTATACACTCAGTAACAGACCCCTCCCTTGTGTCACATCTGCTCCATCGTCTCCCGTATACACTCAGAAACAGACCCCTCCCTTGTGTCTCATCTGCTACATCGTCTCCCGTATACACTCAGTAACAGACCCCTCCCTTGTGTCACATCTGCTCCATCACCTCCTGTATACACTCAGTAACAGACCCCTCCCTTGTGTCACATCTGCTCCATCACCTCCTGTATACACTCAGTAACAGACCCCTCCCTTGTGTCACATCTGCTCCATCGTCTCCTGTTTACACTCAGTAACAGACCCCTCCCTTGTGTCACATCTGCTCCATCGTCTCCCGTATACACTCAGTAACAGACCCCTCCCTTGTGTCACATCTGCTCCATCGTCTCCTGTTTACACTCAGTAACAGACCCCTCCCTTGTGTCACATCTGCTCCATCACCTCCTGTATACACTCAGTAACAGACCCCTCCCTAGTGTCACATCTGCTCCATCATCTCCTGTATACACTCAGTAACAGACCCCTCCCTTGTGTCACATCTGCTCCATCGTCTCCTGTTTACACTCAGTAACAGACCCCTCCCTTGTGTCACATCTGCTCCATCGTCTCCCGTATACACTCAGTAACAGACCCCTCCCTTGTGTCACATCTGCTCCATCGTCTCCTGTTTACACTCAGTAACAGACCCCTCCCTTGTGTCACATCTGCTCCATCACCTCCTGTATACACTCAGTAACAGACCCCTCCCTTGTGTCACATCTGCTCCATCACCTCCTGTATACACTCAGTAACAGACCCCTTCCTTGTGTCACATCTGCTCCATCACCTCCCGTATACACTCAGTAACAGACCCCTCCCTTGTGTCACATCTGCTCCATCGTCTTCTGTATACACTCAGTAACAGACCCCTCCCTTGTGTCTCATCTGCTCCATCACCTCCTGTGTACACTCAGTAACAGACCCCTGCCTTGTGTCACATCTGCTCCATCACCTCCTGTATACACTCAGTAACAGACCCCTCCCTTGTGTCTCATCTGCTCCATCGTCTTCTGTATACACTCAGTAACAGACCCCTCCCTTGTGTCACATCTGCTCCATCACCTCCTGTATACACTCAGTAACAGACCCCTCCCTTGTGTCACATCTGCTCCATCACCTCCCGTATACACTCAGTAACAGACCCCTCCCTTGTGTCTCATCTGCTCCATCACCTCCTGTGTACACTCAGTAACAGACCCCTCCCTTGTGTCACATCTGCTCCATCACCTCCTGTATACACTCAGTAACAGACCCGTCCCTTGTGTCACATCTGCTCCATCGTCTTCTGTATACACTCAGTAACAGACCCCTCCCTTGTGTCTCATCTGCTCCATCACCTCCTGTGTACACTCAGTAACATACCCTTCCCTTGTGTCTCATCTGCTCCATCGTCTCCCGTATATACTCAGTAACAGACCTCTCCGTTGTGTCACATCTGCTTCATCGTCTCCTGTATACACTCAGTAACAGACCCCTCCCTTGTGTCATATCTGCTCCATCGTCTCCTGTATACACTCAGTAACAGACCCCTCCCTTGTGTCTCATCTGCTCCATCGTCTCCTGTATACACTCAGTAACAGACCCCTCCCTTGTGTCACATCTGCTCCATCACCTCCTGTATACACTCAGTAACAGACCCCTCCCTTTTGTCACATCTGCTCCATCACCTCCTGTATACACTCAGTAACAGACCCCTCCCTTGTGTTACATCTGCTCCATCACCTCCCGTATACACTCAGTAACAGACCCCTCCCTTGTGTCGCATCTGCTCCATCACCTCCCATATACACTCAGTAACAGACCCCTCCCTTGTGTCCCATCTGCTCCATAACCTCCTGTATACACTCAGTAACAGACCTCTCCCTTGTGTCACATCTACTCCATCACCTCCTGTATACATTCAGTAACAGACCCCTCCCTTGTGTCACATCTGATCCATCGTCTCCCGTATACACTCAGTAACAGACCCCTCCCTTGTGTCACATCTGATCCATCATCTCCCGTATACTCTCAGTAACAGACCCCTCCCTTGTGTCACATCTGCTCCATCTTCTCCCGTATACACTCAGTAACAGACCCCTCCCTTGTGTGACATCTGATCCATCGTCTCCCGTATACACTCAGTAACAGACCCCTCCCTTGTGTCACATCTGATCCATCGTCTCCTGTATACACTCAGTAACAGACCCCCCCCTTGTGTCACATCTGCTCCATCGTCTCCTGTATACACTCAGTAACAGACCCCTCCCTTGTGTCACATCTGCTCCATCGTCTCCCGTATACACTCAGTAACAGACCCCTCCCTTGTGTCACATCTGCTCCATCGTCTCCCGTATACACTCAGAAACAGACCCCTCCCTTGTGTCTCATCTGCTACATCGTCTCCCGTATACACTCAGTAACAGACCCCTCCCTTGTGTCACATCTGCTCCATCACCTCCTGTATACACTCAGTAACAGACCCCTCCCTTGTGTCACATCTGCTCCATCACCTCCTGTATACACTCAGTAACAGACCCCTCCCTTGTGTCACATCTGCTCCATCGTCTCCTGTTTACACTCAGTAACAGACCCCTCCCTTGTGTCGCATCTGCTCCATCGTCTCCCGTATACACTCAGTAACAGACCCCTCCCTTGTGTCACATCTGCTCCATCATCTCCTGTATACACTCAGTAACAGACCCCTCCCTTGTGTCGCATCTGCTCCATCGTCTTCTGTATACACTCAGTAACAGACCCCTCCCTTGTGTCTCATCTGCTCCATCACCTCCTGTGTACACTCAGTAACAGACCCCTCCCTTGTGTCACATCTGCTCCATCACCTCCTGTATACACTCAGTAACAGACCCCTCCCTTGTGTCTCATCTGCTCCATCGTCTTCTGTATACACTCAGTAACAGACCCCTCCCTTGTCTCATCTGCTCCATCACCTCCTGTGTACACTCAGTAACATACCCCTCCCTTGTGTCACATCTGCTCCATCATCTACTGTATACATTCAGTAACAGACCCCTCCCTTGTGTCACATCTGCTCCATCGTCTCCTGTTTACACTCAGTAACAGACCCCTCCCTTGTGTCACATCTGCTCCATCATCTCCTGTATACACTCAGTAACAGACCCCTCCCTTGTGTCACATCTGCTCCATCGTCTCCTGTTTACACTCAGTAACAGACCCCTCCCTTGTGTCACATCTGCTCCATCGTCTCCCGTATACACTCAGTAACAGACCCCTCCCTTGTGTCACATCTGCTCCATCGTCTCCTGTTTACACTCAGTAACAGACCCCTCCCTTGTGTCACATCTGCTCTATCACCTCCTGTATACACTCAGTAACAGACCCCTCCCTTGTGTCACATCTGCTCCATCACCTCCTGTATACACTCAGTAACAGACCCCTCCCTTGTGTCACATCTGCTCCATCACCTCCCGTATACACTCAGTAACAGACCCCTCCCTTGTGTCACATCTGCTCCATCGTCTTCTGTATACACTCAGTAACAGACCCCTCCCTTGTGTCTCATCTGCTCCATCACCTCCTGTGTACACTCAGTAACATACCCCTCCCTTGTGTCTCATCTGCTCCATCGTCTCCCGTATATACTCAGTAACAGACCTCTCCGTTGTGTCACATCTGCTTCATCGTCTCCTGTATACACTCAGTAACAGACCCCTCCCTTGTCTCGTCTGCTCCATCACCTCCTGTATACACTCAGTAACAGACCCCTCCCTTGTGTCACATCTGCTCCATCGTCTCCTGTTTACACTCAGTAACAGACCCCTCCCTTGTGTCACATCTGCTCCATCTTCTGTATACACTCAGTAACAGACCCCTCCCTTGTGTCACATCTGCTCCATCGTCTCCCGTATATACTCAGTAACAGACCTCTCCGTTGTCATATCTGCTTCATCGTCTCCTGTATACACTCAGTAGCAGACCCCTCCCTTGTGTCACATCTACTCCATCACCTCCTGTATACACTCAGTAACAGACCCCTCCCCTGTGTCACATCTGCTCCATCGTCTCCTGTATACACTCAGTAACAGACCCCTCCCTTGTGTCACATCTGCTCCATCACCTCCTGTATACACTCAGTAACAGACCCCTCCCCTTGTGTCACATCTACTCCATCGTCTCCCGTATACAGTCAGTAACAGACCCCTCCCTTGTGTCTCATCTGCTCCATCACCTCCTGTATGCACTCAGTAACAGACCCCTCTCTTGTGTCACATCTGCTCCATCGTCTCCCGTATACACTCAGTAACAGACCCCTCTTGTGTCACATCTGCTCCATCGTCTCCCGTATACACTCAGTAACAGACCCCTGCCTTGTGTCTCATCTGCTCCATCGTCTCCCGTATACACTCAGTAACAGACCCCTCCCTTGTGTCACATCTGCTCCATCTTCTGTATACACTCAGTAACAGACCCCTCCCTTGTGTCACATCTGCTCCATCGTCTCCCGTATACACTCAGTAACAGACCCCTCCCTTGTGTCACATCTGCTCCATCACCTCCTGTATACACTCAGTAACAGACCCCTCCCTTGTGTCACATCTGCTCCATCATCCCCCGTATACACTCAGTAACAGACCCCTCCCTTGTGTCACATCTGCTCCATCGTCTCCTGTTTACACTCAGTAACAGACCCCTCCCTTGTGTCTCATCTGCTCCATCACCTCCTGTATACACTCAGTAACAGACCCCTCCCTTATGTCACATCTGCTCCATCACCTCCTGTATACACTCAGTAACAGACCCCTCCCTTGTGTCACATCTGCTCCATCATCTCCCGTATACACTCAGTAACAGACCCCTCCCTTGTGTCACATCTGCTCCATCGTCTCCTGTTTACACTCAGTAACAGACCCCTCCCTTGTGTCACATCTGATCCATCATCTCCCGTATACACTCAGTAACAGACCCCTCCCTAGTGTCACATCTGCTCCATCACTTCCCGTATACACTCAGTAACAGACCCCTCCCTTGTGTCACATCTGCTCCATCACCTCCTGTATACACTCAGTAACAGACCCCTCCCTTGTGTCACATCTGCTCCATCACCTCCTGTATACACTCAGTAACAGACCCCTCCCTTGTGTCACATCTGCTCCATCGTCTCCTGTTTACACTCAGTAACAGACCCCTCCCTTGTGTCACATCTGCTCCATCACCTCCTGTATACACTCAGTAACAGACCCCTCCCTTGTGTCACATCTGCTCCATCACCTCCCGTATACACTCAGTAACAGACCCCTCCCTTGTGTCACATCTGCTCCATCACCTCCTGTATACACTCAGTAACAGACCCCTCCCTTGTGTCATATCTGCTCCATCCTCTCCCGTATACACTCAGTAACAGACCCCTCCCTTGTGTCACATCTGCTCCATCCTCTCCTGTATACACTCAGTAACAGACCCCTCCCTTGTGTCACATCTGCTCCATCATCCCTGTATACACTCAGTAACAGACCCCTCCCTTGTGTCACATCTGCTCCATCACCTCCCATATACACTCAGTAACAGACCCCTCCCTTGTGTCACATCTGCTCCATCGTCTCCTGTATACACTCAGTAACAGACCCCTCCCTTGTGTCACATCTGCTCCATCACCTCCCGTATACACTCAGTAACAGACCCCTCCCTTGTGTCACATCTGCTCCATCGTCTTCTGTATACACTCAGTACCAGTCCCCTCCCTTGTGTCTCATCTGCTCTATCGTTTCCTGTATACACTCAGTAACAGACCCCTCCCCTGTGTCTCATCTGCTCCATCGTCTCCTGTATACACTCAGTAACAGACCCCTCCCTTGTGTCACATCTGCTCCATCGTCTCCTGTTTACACTCAGTAACAGACCCCTCCCTTGTGTCACATCTGCTCCATCGTCTCCTGTATACACTCGGTAACAGACCCCTCCCTTGTGTCACATCTGCTCCATCATCTCCTGTATACACTCAGTAACAGACCCCTCCCCTGTGTCATATCTGCTCCATCACCTCCTGTATACACTCAGTAACAGACCCCTCCCTTGTGTCTCTTCTGCTCCATCACCTCCCATATACACTCAGTAACAGACCCCTCCTTTGTGTCTCATCTGATCCATCATCTCCTGTATACACTCAGTAACAGACGCCTCCCTTGTGTCACATCTGCTCCATCGTCTCCCGTATACACTCAGTAACAGACGCCTCCCTTGTGTCTCATCTGCTCCATCATCTCCCGTATACACTCAGTAACAGACGCCTCCCGTGTCACATCTGCTCCATCGTCTCCTGTATACACTCAGTAACAGACGCCTCCCCTGTGTCATATCTGCTCCATCGTCTCCTGTATACACTCAGTAACAGACGCCTCCCCTGTGTCATATCTGCTCCATCATCTCCTGTATACACTCAGTAACAGACGCCTCCCTTGTGTCACATCTGCTCCATCGTCTCCTGTATACACTCAGTAACAGACGCCTCCCCTGTGTCATATCTGCTCCATCGTCTCCTGTATACACTCAGTAACAGACCCCTCCCTTGTGTCTCATCTGCTCCATCACCTCCTGTATACACTCAGTAACAGACCCCTCCCTTGTGTCACATCTGCTCCATCGTCTCCTGTATACACTCAGTAACAGACGCCTCCCCTGTGTCATATCTGCTCCATCGTCTCCTGTATACACTTAGTAACAGACCCCTTCCTTGTGTCACATCTGCTCCATCACCTCCTGTATACACTCAGTAACAGACCCCTCCCTTGTGTCACATCTGCTCCATCACCTACTGTATACACTCAGTAACAGACCCCTCCCTTGTGTCACATCTGCTCCATCATCTCCTGTATACACTCAGTAACAGACCCCTCCCTTGTGTCTCATCTGCTCCATCACCTCCTGTATACACTCAGTAACAGACCCCTCCCTTGTGTCACATCTGCTCCATCATCTCCTGTATACACTCAGTAACAGACCATTCCCTTGTGTCACATCTGATCCATCGTCTCCTGTATACACTCAGTAACAGACCCCTCCCTTGTGTCACATCTGCTCCATCACCTCCTGTATACACTCAGTAACAGACCCCTCTCTTGTGTCACATCTGCTCCATCACCTCCTGTATACACTCAGTAACAGACCCCTCTCTTATGTCACATCTGCTCCATCACCTCCTGTATACACTCAGTAACAGACCCCTCCCTTGTGTCACATCTGCTCCATCACCTCCCGTATACACTCAGTAACAGACCCCTCCCTTGTGTCACATCTGCTCCATCATCTCCTGTATACACTCAGTAACAGACCCCTCCCTTGTGTCACATCTGCTCCATCATCTCCTGTGTACACTCAGTAATAGACCCCTCCCTTGTGTCACATCTGCTCCATCACCTCCTGTATACACTCAGTAACAGACCCCTCCCCTGTGTCATATCTGCTCCATCGTCTCCTGTATACACTCAGTAACAGACCCCTCCCTTATGTCACATCTGCTTCATCATCTTATGTATACACTCAGTAACAGACCCCTCCCTTGTGTCACATCTGCTCCATCACCTCCTGTATACACTCAGGAACAGACCCCTCCCTTGTGTCACATCTGCTCCATCATCTCCTGTATACACTCAGTAACAGACCCCTCCCTTGTGTCTCATCTGCTCTATCGTTTCCTATATACACTCAGGAACAGACCCCTCCCTTGTGTCACATCTGCTCCATCACCTCCCGTATACACTCAGTAACAGACCCCTCCCTTGTGTCACATCTGCTCCATCACCTCCTGTATACACTCAGTAACAGACCTCTCCCTTGTGTCACATCTGCTCCATCGTCTCCTGTATACACTCAGTAACAGACCCCTCCCTTGTGTCTCATCTGCTCCATCATCTCCTGTGTACACTCAGTAACAGACCCCTCCCTTGTGTCACATCTGCTCCATCACCTCCTGTATACACTCAGTAACAGACCCCTCCCTTGTGTCACATCTGCTCTATCGTTTCCTATATACACTCAGGAACAGACCCCTCCCTTGTGTCACATCTGCTCCATCACCTCCCGTATACACTCTGTAACAGACCTCTCCCTTGTGTCACATCTGCTCCATCGTCTCCTGTATACACTCAGTAACAGACCCCTCCCTTGTGTCACATCTGCTCCATCCTCTCCTGTATACACTCAGTAACAGACCCCTCCCTTGTGTCACATCTGATCCATCGTCTCCTGTATACACTCAGTAACAGACCCCTCCCTTGTGTCACATCTGCTCCATCACCTCCTGTATACACTCAGTAACAGACCCCTCCCTTGTGTCACATCTGCTCCATCACCTCCTGTATACACTCAGTAACAGACCCCTCCCTTGTGTCACATCTGCTCCATCATCTCCTGTATACACTCAGTAACAGACCCCTCCCTTGTGTCACATCTACTCCATCACCTCCCATATACACTCAGTAACAGACCCCTCCCTTGTGTCACATCTGCTTCATCATCTCCTGTATACACTCAGTAACAGACCCCTCCCCTGTGTCACATCTGCTCCATCGTCTCCTGTATACACTCAGTAACAGACCCCTCCCTTGTGTCACATCTGCTCCATCGTCTCCCATATACACTCAGTAACAGACCCCTCCCTTGTGTCACATCTGCTCCATCATCTCCTGTATACACTCAGTAACAGACCCCTTCCTTGTGTCACATCTGCTTCATCACCTCCTGTATACACTCAGTAACAGACCCCTCCCTTGTGTCACATCTGCTCCATCGTCTCCTGTATACACTCAGTAACAGACCCCTCCCTTGTGTCACATCTGCTCCATCGTCTCCTGTATACACTCAGTAACAGACCCCTCCCTTGTGTCACATCTGCTCCATCACCTCCTGTATACACTCAGTAACAGACCCCTCCCTTATGTCACATCTGCTCCATCACCTCCTGTATACACTCAGTAACAGACCCCTCCCTTGTGTCACATCTGCTCCATCATCTCCCGTATACACTCAGTAACAGACCCCTCCCTTGTGTCACATCTGCTCCATCGTCTCCTGTTTACACTCAGTAACAGACCCCTCCCTTGTGTCACATCTGATCCATCATCTCCCGTATACACTCAGTAACAGACCCCTCCCTAGTGTCACATCTGCTCCATCACTTCCCGTATACACTCAGTAACAGACCCCTCCCTTGTGTCACATCTGCTCCATCACCTCCTGTATACACTCAGTAACAGACCCCTCCCTTGTGTCACATCTGCTCCATCACCTCCTGTATACACTCAGTAACAGACCCCTCCCTTGTGTCACATCTGCTCCATCGTCTCCTGTTTACACTCAGTAACAGACCCCTCCCTTGTGTCACATCTGCTCCATCACCTCCTGTATACACTCAGTAACAGACCCCTCCCTTGTGTCACATCTGCTCCATCACCTCCCGTATACAATCAGTAACAGACCCCTCCCTTGTGTCACATCTGCTCCATCACCTCCTGTATACACTCAGTAACAGACCCCTCCCTTGTGTCATATCTGCTCCATCCTCTCCCGTATACACTCAGTAACAGACCCCTCCCTTGTGTCACATCTGCTCCATCCTCTCCTGTATACACTCAGTAACAGACCCCTCCCTTGTGTCACATCTGCTCCATCATCCCTGTATACACTCAGTAACAGACCCCTCCCTTGTGTCACATCTGCTCCATCACCTCCCATATACACTCAGTAACAGACCCCTCCCTTGTGTCACATCTGCTCCATCGTCTCCTGTATACACTCAGTAACAGACCCCTCCCTTGTGTCACATCTGCTCCATCACCTCCCGTATACACTCAGTAACAGACCCCTCCCTTGTGTCACATCTGCTCCATCGTCTTCTGTATACACTCAGTACCAGTCCCCTCCCTTGTGTCTCATCTGCTCTATCGTTTCCTGTATACACTCAGTAACAGACCCCTCCCCTGTGTCTCATCTGCTCCATCGTCTCCTGTATACACTCAGTAACAGACCCCTCCCTTGTGTCACATCTGCTCCATCGTCTCCTGTTTACACTCAGTAACAGACCCCTCCCTTGTGTCACATCTGCTCCATCGTCTCCTGTATACACTCGGTAACAGACCCCTCCCTTGTGTCACATCTGCTCCATCATCTCCTGTATACACTCAGTAACAGACCCCTCCCCTGTGTCATATCTGCTCCATCACCTCCTGTATACACTCAGTAACAGACCCCTCCCTTGTGTCTCTTCTGCTCCATCACCTCCCATATACACTCAGTAACAGACCCCTCCTTTGTGTCTCATCTGATCCATCATCTCCTGTATACACTCAGTAACAGACGCCTCCCTTGTGTCACATCTAATCCATCGTCTCCTGTATACACTCAGTAACAGACGCCTCCCTTGTGTCACATCTGCTCCATCGTCTCCCGTATACACTCAGTAACAGACGCCTCCCTTGTGTCTCATCTGCTCCATCATCTCCCGTATACACTCAGTAACAGACGCCTCCCGTGTCACATCTGCTCCATCGTCTCCTGTATACACTCAGTAACAGACGCCTCCCGTGTCACATCTGCTCCATCGTCTCCTGTATACACTCAGTAACAGACGCCTCCCCTGTGTCATATCTGCTCCATCGTCTCCTGTATACACTCAGTAACAGACGCCTCCCCTGTGTCATATCTGCTCCATCATCTCCTGTATACACTCAGTAACAGACGCCTCCCTTGTGTCACATCTGCTCCATCGTCTCCTGTATACACTCAGTAACAGACGCCTCCCCTGTGTCATATCTGCTCCATCGTCTCCTGTATACACTCAGTAACAGACCCCTCCCTTGTGTCTCATCTGCTCCATCACCTCCTGTATACACTCAGTAACAGACCCCTCCCTTGTGTCACATCTGCTCCATCGTCTCCTGTATACACTCAGTAACAGACGCCTCCCCTGTGTCATATCTGCTCCATCGTCTCCTGTATACACTTAGTAACAGACCCCTTCCTTGTGTCACATCTGCTCCATCACCTCCTGTATACACTCAGTAACAGACCCCTCCCTTGTGTCACATCTGCTCCATCACCTACTGTATACACTCAGTAACAGACCCCTCCCTTGTGTCACATCTGCTCCATCATCTCCTGTATACACTCAGTAACAGACCCCTCCCTTGTGTCTCATCTGCTCCATCACCTCCTGTATACACTCAGTAACAGACCCCTCCCTTGTGTCACATCTGCTCCATCATCTCCTGTATACACTCAGTAACAGACCCCTCCCTTGTGTCACATCTGATCCATCGTCTCCTGTATACACTCAGTAACAGACCCCTCCCTTGTGTCACATCTGCTCCATCACCTCCTGTATACACTCAGTAACAGACCCCTCTCTTGTGTCACATCTGCTCCATCACCTCCTGTATACACTCAGTAACAGACCCCTCTCTTATGTCACATCTGCTCCATCACCTCCTGTATACACTCAGTAACAGACCCCTCCCTTGTGTCACATCTGCTCCATCACCTCCCGTATACACTCAGTAACAGACCCCTCCCTTGTGTCACATCTGCTCCATCATCTCCTGTATACACTCAGTAACAGACCCCTCCCTTGTGTCACATCTGCTCCATCATCTCCTGTGTACACTCAGTAATAGACCCCTCCCTTGTGTCACATCTGCTCCATCACCTCCTGTATACACTCAGTAACAGACCCCTCCCCTGTGTCATATCTGCTCCATCGTCTCCTGTATACACTCAGTAACAGACCCCTCCCTTATGTCACATCTGCTTCATCATCTTATGTATACACTCAGTAACAGACCCCTCCCTTGTGTCACATCTGCTCCATCACCTCCTGTATACACTCAGGAACAGACCCCTCCCTTGTGTCACATCTGCTCCATCATCTCCTGTATACACTCAGTAACAGACCCCTCCCTTGTGTCTCATCTGCTCTATCGTTTCCTATATACACTCAGGAACAGACCCCTCCCTTGTGTCACATCTGCTCCATCACCTCCCGTATACACTCAGTAACAGACCCCTCCCTTGTGTCACATCTGCTCCATCACCTCCTGTATACACTCAGTAACAGACCTCTCCCTTGTGTCACATCTGCTCCATCGTCTCCTGTATACACTCAGTAACAGACCCCTCCCTTGTGTCTCATCTGCTCCATCATCTCCTGTGTACACTCAGTAACAGACCCCTCCCTTGTGTCACATCTGCTCCATCACCTCCTGTATACACTCAGTAACAGACCCCTCCCTTGTGTCACATCTGCTCTATCGTTTCCTATATACACTCAGGAACAGACCCCTCCCTTGTGTCACATCTGCTCCATCACCTCCCGTATACACTCTGTAACAGACCTCTCCCTTGTGTCACATCTGCTCCATCGTCTCCTGTATACACTCAGTAACAGACCCCTCCCTTGTGTCACATCTGCTCCATCCTCTCCTGTATACACTCAGTAACAGACCCCTCCCTTGTGTCACATCTGATCCATCGTCTCCTGTATACACTCAGTAACAGACCCCTCCCTTGTGTCACATCTGCTCCATCACCTCCTGTATACACTCAGTAACAGACCCCTCCCTTGTGTCACATCTGCTCCATCACCTCCTGTATACACTCAGTAACAGACCCCTCCCTTGTGTCACATCTGCTCCATCATCTCCTGTATACACTCAGTAACAGACCCCTCCCTTGTGTCACATCTACTCCATCACCTCCCATATACACTCAGTAACAGACCCCTCCCTTGTGTCACATCTGCTTCATCATCTCCTGTATACACTCAGTAACAGACCCCTCCCCTGTGTCACATCTGCTCCATCGTCTCCTGTATACACTCAGTAACAGACCCCTCCCTTGTGTCACATCTGCTCCATCGTCTCCCATATACACTCAGTAACAGACCCCTCCCTTGTGTCACATCTGCTCCATCATCTCCTGTATACACTCAGTAACAGACCCCTTCCTTGTGTCACATCTGCTTCATCACCTCCTGTATACACTCAGTAACAGACCCCTCCCTTGTGTCACATCTGCTCCATCGTCTCCTGTATACACTCAGTAACAGACCCCTCCCTTGTGTCACATCTGCTCCATCGTCTCCTGTATACACTCAGTAACAGACCCCTCCCTTGTGTCACATCTGCTCCATCACCTCCTGTATACACTCAGTAACAGACCCCTCCCTTGTGTCACATCTGCTCCATCGTCTCCTGTATACACTCAGTAACAGACCCCTCCCTTGTGTCACATCTGCTCCATCATTTCCTGTATACACTCAGTAACAGACCCCTCCCTTGTGTCACATCTGCTCCATCACCTCCCGTATACACTCAGTAACAGACCCCTCCCTTGTGTCACATCTGCTCCATCACCTCCTGTATACACTCAGTAACACACCCCTCCCTTGTGTCACATCTGCTCCATCATCTCCTGTATACAATCAGTAACAGACCCCTCCCTTGTGTCACATCTGCTCCATCACCTCCTGTATACAATCAGTAACAGACCCCTCCCTTGTGTCACATCTGCTCCATCGTCTCCCGTATACACTCAGTAACAGACCCCTCCTTTGTGTCACATCTGCTCCATCGTCTCCTGTATACACTCAGTAACAGACCCCTCCCTTGTGTCACATCTGCTCCATCGTCTCCTGTATACACTCAGTAACAGACCCCTCCCTTGTGTCACATCTACTCCATCGTCTCCCGTATACACTCAGTAACAGACCCCTCCCCTGTGTCTCATCTGCTCCATCATCTCCCGTATACTCTCAGTAACAGACCCCTCCCTTGTGTCACATCTGCTCCATCACCTCCTGTATACACTCAGTAACAGACCCCTCCCTTGTGTCACATCTGCTCCATCATCTCCCGTATACTCTCAGTAACAGACCCCTCCCTTGTGTCACATCTGCTCCATCATCTCCCGTATACTCTCAGTAACAGACCCCTCCCTTGTGTCACATCTGCTCCATCTTCTCCCGTATACACTCAGTAACAGACCCCTCCCTTGTGTCACATCTGCTCCATCGTCTCCCGTATACACTCAGTAACAGACCCCTCCCTTGTGTCACATCTGCTCCATCTTCTCCCGTATACACTCAGTAACAGACCCCTCCCTTGTGTCACATCTGCTCCATCGTCTCCCGTATACACTCAGTAACAGACCCCTCCCTTGTGTCACATCTGCTCCATCGTCTCCCGTATACACTCAGTAACAGACCCCTCCCTTGTGTCACATCTGATCCATCGTCTCCCGTATACACTCAGTAACAGACCCCTCCCTTGTGTCACATCTGCTCCATCGTCTCCTGTATACACTCAGTAACAGACCCCTCCCTTGTGTCTCATCTGCTCCATCACCTCCCGTATACACTCAGTAACAGACCCCTCCCTTGTGTCACATCTGATCCATCGTCTCTCGTATACACTCAGTAACAGACCCCTCCCTTGTGTCACATCTGCTCCATCCTCTCCTGTATACACTCAGTAACAGACCCCTCCCTTGTGTCTCATCTGCTCCATCCTCTCCCGTATACACTCAGTAACAGACCCCTCCCTTGTGTCACATCTGCTCCATCCTCTCCCGTATACACTTAGTAACAGACCCCTCCCTCGTGTCACATCTGCTCCATCGTCTCCCGTATATACTCAGTAACAGACCCCTCCCTCGTGTCACATCTGCTCCATCGTCTCCCGTATACACTCAGTAACAGACCCCTCCCTCGTGTCACATTGTCAGTGGCTGGTGCGATAGTTGGTCACTGTATCAGACACTTAGGGGATCACCTGGTAACAGCAGCTGCATTATATACTCGTTGTTAGTATAGAACACAATGGATTATTACACCTTATAAACACTTTATGGTCATTATACCCCATGAGGAAACATGAAACGTTCTCTGGTTTATTGAGGTAGTACCACTATATGTAACAATAAAAACGCAGCATCATACGGTGCAAAATCAACGTGGAACTAAAAATCTAGATGTAAAATGCGCTATGGGCGGAACTCCTGCTGTATGCAATGAGCGATTATCACACAGCGGGCCCCAATGAGTAATGAATAGGCCCCTTATTCTGTGTCATGACGGATACAGCAGCGGACAGTGAAACAATAAGACGTTGGCTGATGGGAGATTGGAAATGGCGACCAGCTCACACTGTCATAGCGATACGTGTGTTTGTAGTGTAAGCGACTGACCTGTATGTATCGTCAGTGTGAGTATATATGTGGTATTATACCTCACTCGCAGTTCACTCCTCCCCCTCCCGTGGTCCTTCACCAACAGCGCCATGCAGCGCAGCCGGACACCCTGATCCATCCCCTGCCGAATGTTCATGTTACGCACAATGGGGGGGATTCAGATCTGATCGCTAGGCTGCGTTTTTTGCTGTCCTGCGATCAGATAGTCTCCGCCTCCAGGGGGAGTGTGTATTCGCCGTGCAAGTGTGCGATCCTATGTGTAGCCGAGCTGCTAAAATCCAGTGTGTGCGCAGGCCAGGACTTACTCCTCCAGACGCCACACACCCGCCCTGACACGCCTGCATTATTCCCTGACACACCCAGAAAACGCTCAGTTACCACCCACAAACGTCCTCTTCCTATCAATTACTCTGTGAGCGCACGTGTAAATGGAATTTTCGCACCATCCCATCGCTGACCGGTGATCCCCGTTGTTGTTGTCCGACGCGCATGCGCATTGCGGTGCATATGCGTGCGCTGTTATGACCTGTTCGGCCGCTGTGCGAAAACACACTGTAGCGATCAGGTTTGAATCCCCCCCAGAGTGTGGTTCCAGCATCGCTCCCTGCAGACTGCTGACAGAACTTACACTGACATGTACAGCGCTGTATGTGACACGTATGTGACACTGAATGACAGGTCGGGTGTCCACGGTGCCAGGGATACATTAGGAACGTGTCCACACAGGGCGAGGCCTTGTCACAGTCACATGACAGAATGACGGCACATAAGTTGTGTTACTGTGAGGTTCACAAAAATATCAATGATGTAACATTGTCCAACAAGCCTCCCCGAGGGCCGTCCAGCGCTTCCCTGACAGCTCAGTGTTTCTGCAGCGACCTGGGCTGGAAAGCGTAGGCTGACCTCCTGACGTGGTGGCTGCCTGTGTAGACCTCCGAGGTGGTGGAGGAGGCGGACGCGGGCTCTGCGGAACCGGCTGGGGACAGGGCTGGAAAGTCGGACATGGCTGACAGCAGCAGGTGGCTCGGAGTGGTCTGCATCACGGGAGGCTTGGGTGACGGTACGGGAGACGAAGCCCCCGAGGCCGTGGGGCTTACGGCCGGCGCTTGCTGCAGGGTTCTCATGGCCTGCACCATAGCCCCGTAAAACTGTTTGGTGTCGCTGAGATAATTCTGGAACATGAGATTAAAGTGCGCTTGGTTCATGTGTATCTGGCGCACGTGGGCGTTCAGCTCCCGGACCTCCGCAGCCAGCCCCTCCAGATGCTGCACCACACTGGCGTTGCCGGCCACCACGTTCCGCCGCAGCTTGTGCAGCTCGGTGTTGTGCGACTGTCTCAGATGCCGCAGACCCTTGCTGTAGTCATCCTGCAGCCGCAGGTAATGCTGCTCAGCCCCTAGGGACTCCTGTGCCATGTCTGGCGGGGCGGGGATCTTATGGGACTGGTGGGGTCCGTCTGCAGACGATGTCTCATCGTGGACAGGGGCTGCAGGAGAATGGGGGGCTTCCTCCTCAGACTCGCTGACCAGCTGGATGTCCAGCGGGGAGGTGGCTTCTTCACAGTCGGAGACAGGCTCGTACGCCGGCGGCTGGATGACCTGAGTGACTGAAGCAAAGTTC
This sequence comes from Pseudophryne corroboree, assembly GCF_028390025.1. Taxonomy (NCBI): domain Eukaryota; kingdom Metazoa; phylum Chordata; class Amphibia; order Anura; family Myobatrachidae; genus Pseudophryne; species Pseudophryne corroboree. The sequence continues at coordinate 846,569,230 of NC_086448.1, forward strand.
CTGTCAGCTAAATATCATTAGTAACCGGTCAGCGTTCACACATTGCATTGTTCCAGAACATTACTAGTTTCTGTGACGGTGCTGACCATCCAGTACAGAGGCCATTGTTTGTTTTCCCTTACCCATAATGCCCCTGTCTAATGGAGGCGTTATAGTCTCTCTATACTAGGCCTTGGGGGCATGACCTAGTGGCAAGGAACATACATGATATCTGTATGGTGTTGTATGATGGCAGAGCAGACACGACACCCGAGACGCTGACACCCTATTCCCAGTGCTGGGCACACAAAGAGCAGACCCTGTAATACAGGGCCAGGCAACGTCTGGCACTCCAGCTGCTGTGGGACTACACATCCCAGTATGCCCTGTCACAGTTATGGTGTGACCTGACAGAAAACCAGTCAGGGCATGCTGGGATGTGTAGTACCACAGCAGCTAACCCCTGCTTTAAAACACCAGTGACCAGTTTGGTGGAAGTGGTTAATGATATGCTATAGTAATAGGTGGCATAGGACAGATTAGGTGGCTAATGTCGTCGCTATCCAGGTGTAACATAGTAACTAAGGTTGAAAAAAAGACAATTGTCCATCGAGTTCAACCTATTTGTGGTCTCCTATGCAGTCTTATTATAGATCGAGGTATTTTTATGTAGGGCAAGTTCATTTACCTATAATGCGTGCCTACACCCCATAACCCTGAATATATTTATCCAATAGGATTTTATCTAACCCATTCTTTTTTTTTTTAATAATACTTTATTGGACATTTGCATAAAACATATATATAATAATATGTAGCATAACGACATGATAACGCAGAGACAGGTTGGTATGATACAGAAATGTACAGTACTGGTTAGGTAAGGATAATAAGTGTTTCCTGACAATTCTCAAAGATTCCTAGAAAGGGGGTTGACCCGTGGCAAGCGTTTCAAGAGTGTACCAATTAGTGTGTGATATGGCTTGTCGAAGAGGGTTCCTAACGACTTCCGCCTGCGTCTGTACATAAGGGAGCCAAATATCGAAGAACCTTTTTATTTTCCTTTCCTTGCTGATCAACATTTCAAGCCACTCCATGTGAAATAGATATGATAACCTTGGTAGGAATAAAGCTAGACAATGAATCCGTAGCTATCCATTGTGACAGAATGTTTTTTTTTTGCCTGCAGCCGCTAGTTTAGTAAATAGCATGCGCTGGCCAGGTGGTGGTTTAGGGATGGAAGACGTGCTTTGCATGTCCCAGATAGCCCAATCAGGAGAAGCCACTATATCAATGTGTAGCTTATCTTTAGTGTAGGCTTGTATTAAACCCCAGAACTTGCTAACTTCAGAACAACTATCTAACCCATTCTTAAAGGTGTTGACTGAGTCGGCAGTTACTACTCCCTCAGGCAGGGAATTCCAAACATGTATCGTCCTTACTGTGAAAAAGCCTTTACGCCTCAATGTGTGGAATCTCCTCTCCTCTAACCTAAGCGAGTGACCACGTGTCTTCTGTGCTGATCTTATAGAAAACAGGACCCTCCCAAGCTCTGTGTATTGTCCCCTTATATATTTGTAGATGTTGATCATATCCCCTCTTAGTCTCCTCTTTTCCAGTGTAAACATGCCTAGTCTTGCAAGCCTTTCCTCGTATTCCAGCGTCTCCATGCCCTTGATTAGATTGGTCGCCCGCCTCTGAACCTTTTCTAGCTCCAGGATATCCTTTTTGTAGTACGGTGCCCAGAATTGTACACAGTATTCAAGGTGTGGCCTCACAAGTGATTTATATAATGGGAGTATAATACTCTCGTCCCTAGCATCAATACCCCGTTTTATACATGATAATATCTTATTAGCCTTCTTTGCTGCAGTCCTACTGTGGGTACTGCTGCTTAGTTTGTTATCTATGTGAACCCCTAAGTCATTTTCCAGTACAGAATCCCCTAATTTTACCCCATTTAGTAATATGTGTTATAGGGAGAAGTACAGATGGAGCCACATTTATCTTGGCTTCTCTGCTGCACCTAGGCGCACCATGGTTATTAGCATAAGCCTTTCATCTATTGTTCTCAGCTGCAATACAATACAGAGAGAACAATACAGCAGGGGGTTAGGTCTGACTGCCCAGTCTCAGTTATTCCTAGTAAAGGCCAAGATAAAGATGGCTCCATCTGCAGATACATCGGTTTGGGATACCAGGACTGTATAGAGGCACCAGGGTTCTTACCAGAAGTATCGATGGTGGGTGACCAGGACGAGGACAGGTGCGTGGTGGTCTCTGCGGGACTGTGATCTGCAGGAGATAATGATATAAGTCAGCACAGGTGCAGGAGGTCTGCAGGTCCGGGTGCCAGGCTGCCGCTGGGGTCTCTCATTATAATAATACATCCCGCATTGCTGCATGCTGTGCCTCTTACCTCCCAGGTCCAGGCTGGAGGGTTCACAGGTGTCCAGCACATGCTGAGGTCCACTCGCTGCCACCGAGCTGATCTTCTGCCGGAGGTTTTCCTCCCAGTGGCTGAACCTGATCTGCTCCAGAGGGTCTCCGTGGCCCAGCGCCTGGTGCTCCATGGCGGCCATCTTCAGCTTCACCGCCCGTCGACAGTCACCGTACCGCTTCTTGCACACTTCGATAGTCCTGTAAGTTGTCCCTACACTGTTGACTTTATTTACTACCTCCTGCCAGAGGCGCCGTTTCTGTGAGGCGCTGCCCTTTAGTGAGGAGTGACCACACAGCTCCTTATAGTGACTGAGTACCCCGGCCACCAGCGCCTCGTTCTCATCGTCACTGAAACGCTGGCCCCGCTGCCTCTCCTCCTCCACGTACGTCATGTCAACTTTCTTCAGCTTGCGCTCAAATTGCTGTCGATCCTTGTAGAGAAACTGGTGCCAGCCTCCTCTCCTCCTCCGCCCTGCCCTCTGGTGCCCGCTGCCCCTCTCAGTGTCTCTGGATAAGCCGTTGTACCCCGATCTGTAGGCCTGGCCCATCTTTCCATGTACAGTGTCCCCATAATGATGTTTCCTAGGGCGGCCCCCCCTGCCTCTGTATACTGCTCCCCCCGAGAGCGCAAATCAGAATGTTATATATATATATATATATATATATAGAGAGAGAGGGGGGGGAGAAAAGACAGGACACATCATCAGCGGGTGTAATTACATTATATATACTGTACCGCACACATAGTCACCCAGTAACTGCCCCCACACCTCTGTATACTGCTCCCCCCGCAACGTGCGTTACAGAGCAAATCAGAATGTTATATATAGAGAGAGAGAGGAGAGAAAAGACAGGACACGTCATCATCAGCGGGTGTAATTACATTATATATACCATACCGCACACATAGTCACCCAGTAACTGCCCCCACACCGCTGTATACTGCTCCCCCCGCAATGTGCGTTACAGAGAGCGCAAATCAGAATGTTGTTATATAGAGAGAGAGAGAGGGGAGAAAAGACAGGACACGTCATCATCAGCGGGTGTAATTACATTATATATACCGTACCGCACACATAGTCACCCAGTAACTGACCCCCCCCATTACCCTCTCCCCATCGCTGCCACACACTATGGGGGTTTTCTCCGGCAGGGTCCACAGGTTATCCACAGGATAACATTGGGATATGCTGGAGCGACAGCGGATTGGCACCAAACGATCACAAGCTTTCTGGCCTCCCAGAATGCACCGGGCTCGTCCATATAATCCCGCCCACCGACTCAGTCAAATCAGTTTTTTGTTTGGTACTGCAGGAGCCGGACCATGGTTACAGGCTGCTGTGTTTGGCAGCCCTAAGCTTTATTTGATTTATTTTTATAGTCATCTTTCCTAACAGCGTCTTATACGCATATTGGAAAGAGTCGCTCCAACAACTCTCCGCCGGGTCGCAACAACGCTTACCCACGGTACAAGTGCTGTCTCGACGGGCGTCTGTGTCGGATGTTACTAGCAGGTCCAGCAGACATTACCAGGCTGTGGCCGGAGCACGGGGAGAAGGTAAGGCATCGGTTCCATGTAGTCGGAGAACACGGACACAGCCGCACTGTATTAGGAGGAGACTATCAAACAGTAGCTGGCGTGCCGCCACCACGGGTGCTCCAGCGCTAGGCTTTAGGGATCAGTAGGTGCCAGGAATAGTTTGAGGTTGCGATCCCTAGGGTTGATGTCAGCAGAGGGGAGTCAGACGCTCTCCTGATCGCCCCTCCCCCAGTTCATGACCAGTTTCTGTGCGTCTCCCGCCATGAACTGATTGCCTCACTTCTGTCTCAGACGCTACCATGAGGGGACTCGGTCGCAGCATAGGCCGCTGCGTCTGTATACACTAAGGTTACTGCTAAGAGACTGGGTCGCAGACATGAGCGTCTGCATGCACGAACGTTCACTGAGCGTCTGTGTCCACTAAATAGTTACCAGAGCGGCAGTGTACACTAGTAGCGTCTGGATCCACTCAGTGTTCGCTAATGTATTGATTGTAGTCTCCCTGTATCCCACTCTACTGAGTACGGGTTATACAGTACTAAAATTCTATCTACATTTGTTGTATGAATAGTTAACTTTAGTGCCTATTGCATATGAGTCTGTGTACATTACTGTGGTTTTCTTTGCAATGCGTCTGAATACTTTAAAGATCTGTATAGAACAGAATTCAGTAATATGTACTCCTATATGCTTTGAGATGTGTTCGTAGTTGATAATCTGCTCATATGATGTGTATAATATATATATATATATATATATATATATATGTATAATATGTGACTGACAGCTAGTGTGATGCTGACTTAATAATAAATGATTGTCGGTTGATCTTCTGATCCTTAATGCAGGTGCATGGGAAGGGTCACACATATCACTTTAGAGAAAAGTGATTAGTTACAGTCACAAAGTTGTGTAGTACACTATGAAAGTGCTGAGTAATTATGTCTAAGGGCAGCAAACACTTAATATGTTGTTGTTCGGCATAAACTGTATTATCCTCTATGATCTGGTACAGGATGGTTATGTGTAAAAATGATTTGCTGTTTAGCATAATACATTCCTGATTTACATCAGGTATAGATAGACCCATTGAGGCGATGTTTGCACAGACCTTGTACAGTTTAGCTGAAATGTTAATTCTTACATTATTAACACATGCCGCTCACTGATTGCGGTATATCCCCAACAGCGTCTTCAATAAGACAAGCTGATGAACCGAATGTAAATAAATCATCAACTTCACAGGCTACACATGATAATCATCAGACGATGAAAGCTCTATATACTCTACCTCAGCATACGAAGAACAGGTAAAAGATATCAGCTAAATAAATAAGCTGAATAAATGAGAGAAAAAATAGGCTAGTCTGTCAATAGAGGCAGCAGAGCCTGGGGTAAAAATAAGGCACTTCGGTTTAAACGTCCCAAAAGATTCTCTGCATGAGGGCAGAATTCAGGAAAAAGGTTTGGGTTACACCCAATAAAGTAGAATGCCCAGTAAATGGGATTCCAATATCTTTTTCAAGATAGGGACTGTTTTAAATAGGGAAGTGCCTCCCAAAATAGATATGCATATCATTTGATAAGGCAAAAATCTATAGGGCCTCTGCCATCAAAAGAATAAGACTATATTGTCTTTGTCTGGGGCAGTCATAAGGCCAGCCAGGACTTCACCTTGTAGTCTACGGCTACACCACACTGGATACTCCCAATCTCATTAGATATTAGTAGCTAAGCAGTGTTCGGCCTGGTTAGTTCTTGGTGGGGAGACCACCTTGAAATACCAGGTGCTGTAGGTACATTGGGCTGAGGTACTGGAAGACAGGTTTCAGCGCCTGCAAGGGAGTAAGAATCCCATATACTGTAGCTCATATGGACACTAATGTTCTAGGGCATCAGCATAACAATCGCTGTTCAAGAACAGCTTGGTTCACGTACAGATAGGTCCACGGTTATCTTGACTAGTTTCTGTGCCTAGGCAAAACATGACTTATAGCATAAACCCTTTATCTGTACATGGGAAGCTGATTCAGAATCTAAGAAGGTTCTGGAAATTTTTGCCTTGGCTGAAAGTTTCTGTTTGAATTAACAGTTATTCCGGAGTCAGAAACAGACTCCAAGAAGGTCGCGTTCTCTTCCACATATAACCCCAAATATAGGGGTCTGATTCAGCCTTGTCGGTCATAAAGGAACGTAACAGCCTTAATACAATAAGTTTGGTAAGGCAAAGAAGCAAAGGCAACCAGAGGCCAGCTTCCAAACCAGAGGCCATCAGTATGATGGTACGGGTCTCCTTCTGGCGGATTCCAGAAGGATAAGGGGCCGACTTATCAGTTTGCACAGATTTGATAGCAGTCTACAAATAGATGCCTAGGTGCAAGAAGCGGTATCTCTAAGGTTATACTTTCCCTTCTGGAACCATTCTCCTAAAAGGTATTCGGTTTCAGCCCGTCTCGGGTAGAGGCGTAGGCGAGGGATTTGCATGAAGCAATTCAGAAAGTATTTTGTCAGGAATAGTCATTCCAGTAACCCATGCACAATGGAGGGTTTATTCCCACATGGGTCAAAAACAATCCCTCGCCCCATTATCAATTTCAAAAACAGAGAAATTTGGGTAACACGGTTCACGTGGAGGCAACTCCATAGTTGGGTGAGGAGCCAATATAATACATGGTATTCCTGGATAAGTCAGGAATTTTACCGTCAGGCTCCTATAACACTGTCATTCAGTGTTATCTCAAGGTTTACCATCATTCAGCAAAACTTCAGGTAGGCCTTACCCTTTGGGTTAGCCACAGCCCCAGAGTATTTACCAAAATGATTATGGCAATTTATCTCCGTTAGCAGAGGTTAAGAAAATTGCCATACCTTGACCACCTTCCTATCCTGACACAAATACAGGAAAGGTTCTGTGTCATCTACAACATACAAATAACTTGTCTGCAGAGGCACGGGTGGTTCGTAAATGGGATCATCTCTGGTTCCGTAACATAACTCACGGTGGGGCTATACTGAATTCGAGTTTGCAGAAAGTAGTTACGTCGGTTCAAGATATCCAAGGCAAAAACTAGGAGAGTGGTTACAATGTCAAACAATATCGATTCACGTAGCAATGCCAATGATGGGTTTGATGGTGTTAACAATACACATAGTGGAGTGGGCATAATTCCACTCAAGACTTTTTCAGCATCTCCTCCATCTAAGGCCGCATCACACTGGATATGTCCAATCTCAATGATGTTGAAAGTTAAGCAGTGTTGTACCTGGTTAAATTCTCCGAGCGCAAGACCATCTAGGAATACCAGGGGGTGTAGACGGGCCAGATGGACAGTACACAAACTAGTACGTGGTACTGGCAAAATAAGGTAAGAAGTAGCCTGGGGGCTACAGACATTCCATCTAGATCAGAGGATACCTTTATTCTTTTTGGATATGAGGTGGGGAAATCCTGACAACAAATACAAGTCTTCACGGCTATTGAGGCCATTTTCCGGAAAAATTATGATTCCGGGGATTATGGACCACAGAAGAAAGGTGCCTGCTAATAAATCTGTTAGCACTTCAGGCCATATACTGGGACCTGATTCAGGCACGAGACATTCCTAAAGGAAGATCGGTCCAGATCCGCAAGGACAAGGAAAGGGCAGTAGTGTACCTTAACTTTCAGAGAGGAACACGCAGATAAATAGCGAGGAAGGAGGTAAATCACATACTAAAGTGTGCAGAACTCCATCTTCCAGCCTTGTCCTCAGGGTTTGTTCTGGGAGCCCTACACTGAAGAGCTGATTTCTCAGTCGACACGCCATTCAGGTAAATGAATGGACTTTTGCACCCTAAAGTCGTTTCAGACTCGGGTAGACAGATGGACTTGGCCAGAGATAATTCTCATGGTGTCCCATCTGAACAACAAAAGCCATAATAGGGTCAGGAACAAAGGAAGTGATCTTTGTGGATGTCTTTTTTAAGGGGAATTTTATTTCTCTTATGTGTTCCTCAAATCATCCTGCTACTCAGGATAGTGAGGAAAATACAACAAAGACGCCGGGAGTCTAATAAGCCCCGGCTTGGCCCAGAAGGCGTTGGTACACGGATCCGCAGACTAAGACAGGGTCCTTGATTATCACAGATATCTGGATCAACTGTTTAGATGGCGTGGCTCTTGAAATCTATATACTGAGGTCCAGAGGATTCTCAGAAATGCTCAGAGCAAGGAAAAACTTCCTTGACTCGTATTTATCACCTAATAAGGCAAGCTTATATGCATTGGTGCAATAAAAGAGGTATGGACCCGAAATCTTGCAGAGTTTCCAGTGATTTAGCATGCCTTCAAGCAGGAATAGATAAAGGTTTAGCGGTGGCTTCCTTGGAAATACAAGTGTCAGCATTGACTGAATGGTTCCGAAAGAAAAAGGCCAAATTGCAGGATGTGCACACTTTTTCCCAGGGAATGCTGCGCATTCAACCTTCCCTTTCTCCTACGACAGGATCATGGAATCTAAATCTAGTCCTCAAAGCCTGTCAAGTTGCTCTGTTTAAACCACTAAGTGAAGTGTATTTTAATGGTTGACAGCTAAAGTTCTCTTCGACTGACTATGGCATCAGCTAGAAGAGTGTCGGATTTAGGAGTACTGTCATGTTAATCTCCTTTTCTGATGTTATCCAGATAAAGTAGTTCTCAGAACTAGGTCTGGGTATCTTCCTAAGGTGTGGTCTATATTCCACCTTAATGAAGATATTATAGTCCTGGTTTTTCAGGAATCTTGATTTTCTGCGGGAGAAGCATCGCTGGACGTAGTCTAGGCATTAAGTATCTACATTGATTGTACCAGTGCCATTAGAAAGACAGATTCTCTCTTCATTCTCTACGGTTTTCACAAGAGGGGATGGCCTGCTACTAAACAGACGCTAGCAAGATGACTTTGAATGACGATTTCAGAAGCATATTCTCGAGCTGATCTCCCTGTCCCGGCTAATGTCTCTGCTCGCTTTACATGTAAGGAAGGTCTTTCATGGGTAGCACAATATTGTGCTTGAGCAGAACAGATATGTAAGTCAGCCACATGGCTTCCAATAAACACATTCAATCAGACATTATGCCTGGGATATCTTTGCCTCTCATGAGACGCTGAATTCGGGCGTAAGGTTCTCCTATTAATCAGGAGCGTCCCCACCACTAAAAATTGCTTTGGGAAGTCCCATTGTTATCCTGTGGATAACCTGTGGACCCTGCCGGAGAAATATACGTTATGGTAAGAACTTACCGTTGATAACGGTATTTCTCCTAAGTCCACAGAATCCACAGGGATCCCACCCTGACGAACCTGATTTGAGGATCTTTATACTCACTATCCTCTTCCCTCTTGTATGGAAGGGTGTGCATGTGTGTTCTTATCGCCTGATTAGGGCTCTAAATGATGCTCCTGCCTAAATGCTTTGGAAACAACTGATTTGACTGAGTCAGTGGGCGGGATTATATGGACGAGCCCAGGGCATTCTGGGAGGCCAGAAAGTTTGTGATCGCTTGGTGCCAATCCGCTGTCGCTCCGTCATATCCCAATGTTATCCTGTGGAAACCTGTGGACTTAGGAGAAATACCGTTATCAACGGTAAGTTCTTACCATAACGTATATATTCAGAGGTGTTAGCAAACCAAAAAAGTTAGCACAATTCGGCAAAACCATGTGCACTGCAGGTGGGGCAGATGTAACATGTGCAGAGAGAGTTAGATTTGGGTGGGTTATATTGTTTCTGTGCAGGGTAAATACTGGCTGCTATATTTTTACACTGCAATTTATATTTCAGTTTGAATGCACCCCACCCAAATCTAACTCTCTCTGCACATGTTACATCTGCCCCACCTACAGCGCAGCATGGTGTTACCCAGGTCTCTCTGCACATGTTACAACTGCCCCACCTGAAGTGCAGCATGGTGCTATCCAATTGCTAACTTTTTTGGTTTGCTAACAATTCCGAATAATGTCCATAGTCACCCCTCCCCATCCCCCACTGCCACTATCACATGCATTTACTAATAACAGGATGCCCACTGTCACACAACATAAATGTGTCGGCCCCTGCATGTGCCACACATTTTACTAATTACATTGTTCGTTCTTTCTTTCCAGGACGGTAGGATAAATATGATAACTAATGAGTCTGGTAAAGTTCCTCTGGGGTCTACACTGTATAGGGGGCCGAAAGGCGGAGATGAGACCAGTATCTTGTGTGCATTGTATAAGGATCACTAAAATCATCACTGAATTATATAAGGATCACTAGAATGTCATCTGTATTGTATAGTGATCATTAAAATGACATCAGTATTATATAGGGATCACTAGAGTAACGTCTGTATTGCATAGGGCTCATAGAATGCCCTATTTATTGTATAAGGATCACTAGTATGGTCTATGTATTGTATAGGGCTCACTAAAATGCCCTATCTATTGTATAGCGATCCCTAGTATACTGTGGGTATTGTGTAAGGCTCACTAGAATGCCCTCTGTATTGTATAGAGATCACTAGTATGGTCTATGTATTGTATAGGGCTCACTAAAATGCCCTATTTATTGTATAAGGATCCCTCGTATACTATGGGTATTGGGGGTAATTCTAAGTTGATCGCAGCAGCAAGTTTGTTAGCAATTGGGCAAAACCATGTGCACTGCAGGTGGGGCAGATGTAACATGTGCAGAGAGAGTTAGATTTGGGTGGGTTATTTTGTTTCTGTGCAGGGTAAATACTGGCTGTTTTATTTTTACACTGCAATTTAGATTTCAGTTTGAATACACCCCACCCAAATCTAACTCTCTCTGCACATGTTACATCTGCCCCTCCTGCAGTGCACATGGTTTTGCCTAGCTGCTAACAAAATTGGTGCTGCGATCAACTCGGAATTAGGCCCATTGTGTAAGGCTCTTTAGAATGCCCTCTGTATTGTATAAGGATCACTAGTATACTGTGGGTCAGAGGCGGAACTACCGGCAGTGCAGGCAGTGCACTGCACTGGGGCCCGCCTCTGTCCAGGGGCCCAAGCATGTAATGAGTCAAACTGACTCATTACATGCCGCTGTGCGCTGCAGGCAACCGCTGCCCGCAGCGCACAGCCGCCCGGAGATAGGAGCTGAGCAGCGGTACAGACGGGGGAAGGAGGAGGGAGCCGGAGGACGGAGCCGCAGCAGCGCTTTGTTACTGGTGGAGGCGCTGCTGCTGCTGCTCCTCTGCTTCCCTATAGGCTGTCTTCCGAGAACAGCCTATAGGGAAGCAGAGGGGCAGCAGCAGCAGCGCCTCCACCAGTAACAAAGCGCTGCTGCGGCTCCGTCCTCCGGCTCCCTCCTCCTCATTCTCTACTGCCCGGGAATCGTCGTCTGACGCAGCTGCACCGAGGAGCCTGAGGGTAAGTATAATTCTTCTTTCTTTCTTTCTTTCTTTCTTTCTTTCTTTCTTTCTTTCTTTCTTTCTTTCTTTCTTTCTTTCTTTCTTTCTTTCTTTCTTTCTTTCTTTCTTTCTTTCTTTCTTTCTTTCTTTCTTTCTTTTTCTTTCTTTTTCTTTCCTTCTTTCTTTCTTGTGCCTGCCTGCCGCAATGTGTAAAAAGGGGGGACTACCTGCCGCAATGTGTAAAAAGGGGGGCCTGCCTGCCGCACTGTGTAAAAAGGGGGGACTGCCTGCCGCAATGTGTAAAAAGGGGGGACTACCTGCCGCAATGTGTAAAAAGGGAGGACTGCCTGCCGCACTGTGTAAAAAGGGGGGACTGCCTGCCGCAATGTGTAAAAAGGGGGGACTACCTGCCGCAATGTGTAAAAAGGGGGGACTGCCTGCCACTATGTGTAAAAAGGGGAATCTGCCTGCCGTAATGTGTAAAAATGGGGACGCTGTCTGCCGTAATGTGTAACAAGGGCACGCTGTCTGCCGTAATGTGTAAAAAGGGCACGCTGTCTGCCGTAATGTGTAACAAGGGCACGCGGTCTGCCGTTATGTGTAAAAAGGGGTAATCTGCCCGACGCTATGTGTAAAAATGGGGAATCTGCCTGCCGTAATGTGTAAAAAAGGGGGGCTGCCTGACGCTATGTGTAAAAATGGGGAATCTGCCTGCTGCTATGTGTAAAAAGGAGGAATCTGCCTGCCGTAATGTGTAAAAATGGGGACGCTGTCTGCCGTAATGTGTAACAAGGGCACGCTGTCTGCCGTAATGTGTAACAAGGGCACGCTGTCTACCGTAATGTGTAAAAAGGGCACGCTGTCTGCCGTAATGTGTAACAAGGGCACGCTGTCTGCCGTTATGTGTAAAAAGGGCACGCTGTCTGCTGTAATGTGTAAAAAGAGGAATCTGTTCGCTGTAAGGTGTAAAAGGGTCTCTACCTGGTGTAGTGGTGCTACAGTGCGGCGTAATTTGAATAATGGAGACTACTGTGTTGGTATTATTTTGTGGCCACACCCCTTCCCCACGAAGCCACGCCACTATGTATTTTTGCGCGCGCCTACGGCGCGCACTGCCCCCGGCGCGGACTTGGATGGGGGGGGGGGGCGGCCCAAAGCATTTTGTCGCACCTGGGCCCACCGCTTGCTTGTTCCGCCACTGCTGTGGGTATTGTGTAAGGCTCACTAGAATTCCCTCTGTATTGTATAAGGATCACTAGTATGGTCTTTGTATTGTATACGGCTCACAAAAATGCCCTATTTATTGTATAGAGATCCCTAGTATACTGTGGGTATTGTGTAAGGCTCACTAGTATGCTTTTTATATTGCAAAGAGGTCACCAGAATGCCCTCTGTATTGTATTGAAATAACAAAAATGAACTCTGTTTTGTGTAGGGACAGTGTCAGACTGGGCTATGAAGGGCCCCCCATGGAATGCAGTCGTAGGGGCCCACTCAAGCTTAAGGGATGTGGCGAGCCACCACAGAGAGACTTGACCAACCATTAGAGAGTAGAGGACATCTAACAGGACACTTTATTGGCAGGAGGGCTAATCTTGGTGTAGTTTCCAGAATTCCTGCTCCACCAAGTTACTGACTCCTGGGGGAGGGGAGAGGGGCACCGGCAATTTTCCCGGTGCACTTGTGGGACTGTCTGGCCCTGTATAGAAATCAATACAATGCGATCTGTATCTTGCAGGGGTCACATCACGTCACTCAGCACACTCTCCTGGTGCGTGCTTGTCACATTGCGTTGTCACTAAGACATATTTAAATATAAAACTAGACGCTTGACATTAGAGGAGCTTGCGGCTCACTGGCAGCGGGCATCTCGCTGCATGGCATATTGAGGCTGGATGTATGAGGACACATCTGTAACTCTGTGATTACTCACCGCGGGCAGGAAACGAGTCCGTATCATTCTTTCTCTGGATTTCCTCTTCTTCCCAAGATTCCTTCTCCACTTTGATCTCCCGCTCATCCTTTATCTGTTCATCCTCACCTGAAAGAAATAATTCCCTTAACCTCTGCAACGCAGGTCAGTGATACCCTCACCCGCTGCACCGCAGGTCAGTGATACCCTCACCCTCTGCACCACCGGTCAGTGATACCCTCACCCTCTGCACCACCGGTCAGTGATACCCTCACCCTCTGCACCGCAGGTCAGTGATTCCCTCACCCGGTGCACCGCAGGTCAGTGATCCCCTCACCCTCTGCACCACCGGTCAGTGATCCCCTCACCCTCTGCACCACCGATCAGTGATACCCTCACCCTCTGCACCACCGGTCAGTGATCCCCTCACCCTCTGCACCGCAGGTCAGTGATCCCCTCACCCTCTGCTCCGCAGGTCAGTGATCCCCTCACCCTCTGCACCACAGGTCAGTGATCCCCTCACCCTCTGCACCGCAGGTCAGTGATCCCCTCACCCTCTGCACCACAGGTCAGTGATCCCCTCACCCTCTGCACCGCTTGTCAGTGATCCCCTCACCCTCTGCACCACAGGTCAGTGATCCCCTCACCCTCTGCACAGCAGGTCAGTGATCCCCCCACCCGCTGCACCGCTGGTCAGTGATCCCCTCACCCTCTGCACCGCAGGTCAGTGATCCCCTCACCCTCTGCACCACAGGTCAGTGATCCCCTCACCCTCTGCACCGCTGGTCAGTGATCCCCTCACCCTCTGTACCGCCGGTCAGTGATTCCCTCACCCTCTGCACCGCCGGTCAGTGATACCCTCACCCTCTGCACCGCTGGTCAGTGATCCCCTCACCCTCTGCACCGCAGGTCAGTGATCCCCTCACCCTTTGCACCGCAGGTCAGTGATCCCCTCACCCTCTGCTCCGCTGGTCAGTGATACCCTCACCCTCTGTACCGCAGGTCAGTGATCCCCTCACCCTCTGCACCGCAGGTCAGTGATCCCCTCACCCTCTGCTCCGCTGGTCAGTGATACCCTCACCCTCTGCACCACAGGTCAGTGATCCCCTCACCCTCTGCACCGCAGGTCAGTGATCCCCTCACCCGCTGCACCACAGGTCAGTGATACCCTCACCCTCTGCTCCGCTGGTCAGTGATACCCTCACCCTCAGTAATTCACTCACCGTCTGTATTAGTAGAAGGGTCTTCCTCTATCTTCACCTCAATTCTCTCTAATACAACCTCAGGGAGACCTGTTATATGAGAACAAGGGTCACAGTGTGATAAAATGGCTTTATCTTCTCTGTATACTCTTCTTCCCCTCCCTCTCTGGAATGCTGGGAGACTGCAGTCTGTGGAAGTGACCCTCATGCAGTGTTATCTTGTGGGCAGCGCCCTCATACTGCTGTGTCTGTGTGCTACTACGCAATCTTGTTTTATTACGGTATTTCCCATCTGCAAGGAGCCGCGGTGTATGCTGGCAATACATAAATGGTAATAATAGTAATAATGTAACCTACCTTCTTCCCCCTCTAGGTAGGATACGTTAATTATTGAGTCCCTCCACCCAACCTATGTGGCTAAATGTATCCACTGGGCCTGCTTGGGTAAGTCCTGACTATTGGTGCCAGATATATCACTCTAATTAGAATATGCAAATATTATACATCAAATTACTGTTTAGCAATTAATGATGCTTTTGTTACAAAATAAAATGTCTTTGTTTTCCTGGAAATACTTGTCAGAGCTGTCCGGCTGATGCACCGTTCCTCACAGGGTACATAGACGTTACACAGGTAATAAAAGCCATCACTTCCCTATACGTACAATAACTATCTACCTCAGGTACTTCCCTATACGTACAATAACTATCTACCTCAGGTACTTCCCTATACGTACAATAACTATCTACCTCAGGTACTTTCCTATACGTACAATCACTATCTACCTCAGGTACTTTCCTATACGTACAATAACTATCTACCTCAGGTTCTTCCCTATACGTACAATAACTATCTACCTCAGGTACTTTCCTATATGTACAATAACTATCTACCTCAGGTACTTCCCTATACGTACAATAACTATCTACCTCAGGTACCTTCCTATATGTACAATAACTATCTACCTCAGGTACTTCCCTATACGTACAATAACTATCTACCTCAGGTACCTTCCTATACGTACAATAACTATCTACCTCAGGTACCTTCCTATACGTACAATAACTATCTACCTCAGGTACTTTCCTATACGTACAATAACTATCTACCTCAGGTACTTTCCTATACGTACAATCACTATCTACCTCAGGTACTTTCCTATACGTACAATAACTATCTACCTCAGGTACTTTCCTATATGTACAATAACTAGCTACCTCAGGTACTTTCCTATATGTACAATAACTATCTACCTCAGGTACTTCCCTATACGTACAATAACTATCTAGCTTAGGTTCTTTCCTATACGTACAATAACTACCTCAGGTACTTTCCTATATGTACAATAACTATCTACCTCAGGTACTTCCCTATACGTACAATAACTATCTACCTCAGGTACTTCCCTATACGTACAATAACTATCTACCTCAGGTACTTTCCTATACGTACAATAACTATCTACCTCAGGTTACCCTATACGTACAATAACTATCTACCTCAGGTTCCCCTATACGTACAATAACTATCTACCTCAGGTTCTTCCCTATACGTACAATAACTAGCTACCTCAGGTTCTTTCCTATACGTACAATAACTGTCTACCTCAGGTTCTTCCCTATACGTACAATAACTATCTACCTCAGGTACTTCCCTATACGTACAATAACTATCTACCTCAGGTACTTTCCTATACGTACAATAACTATCTACCTCAGGTACTTCCCTATACGTACAATAACTATCTACCTCAGGTTCTTTCCTATACGTACAATAACTATCTACCTCAGGTTCTTTCCTATGCGTACAATAACTGTCTACCTCAGGTTCTTCCCTATACGTACAATAACTATCTACCTCAGGTTCTTCCCTATACGTACAATAACGATCTACCTCAAGTTCTTCCCTATATGTACAATAACTATCTACCTCAGGTACTTCCCTATACTTACAATAACTATCTACCTCAGGTACTTTCCTATACGTACAATAACTATCTACCTCAGGTACTTCCCTATACGTACAATAACTATCTACCTCAGGTACTTTCCTATACGTACAATAACTATCTACCTCAGGTTCTTTCCTATATGTACAATAACTATCTACCTCAGGTTCTTTCCTATACCTACAATAACTATCTACCTCAGGTACCTTCCTATACGTACAATAACTATCTACCTCAGGTACTTTCCTATACGTACAATAACTATCTACCTCAGGTTCTTTCCTATACCTACAATAACTATCTACCTCAGGTACCTTCCTATACGTACAATAACTATCTACCTCAGGTACCTTCCTATACGTACAATAACTATCTACCTCAGGTACTTCCCTATACGTACAATAACTATCTACCTCAGGTTCTTTCCTATACGTACAATAACTATCTACCTCAGGTTCTTTCCTATGCGTACAATAACTGTCTACCTCAGGTTCTTCCCTATACGTACAATAACTATCTACCTCAGGTTCTTTCCTATACCTACAATAACTATCTACCTCAAGTTCTTCCCTATACGTACAATAACTATCTACCTCAGGTACTTCCCTATACGTACAATAACTATCTACCTCAGGTTCTTCCCTATAAGTACAATGACTATCTTCCTCAGGTTCTTCCCTATACGTACAATAACTATCTACCTCAGGTACCTTCCTATACATACAATAACTATCTACCTCAGGTACCTTCCTATATGTACAATAACTATCTACCTCAGGTTCTTTCCTATACGTACAATAACTATCTACCTCAGGTTCTTCCCTATACGTACAATAACTATCTACCTCAGGTACTTCCCTATACGTACAATAACTATCTACCTCAGGTACCTTCCTATACGTACAATAACTATCTACCTCAGGTACCTTCCTATATGTACAATAACTATCTACCTCAGGTTCTTTCCTATGCGTACAATAACTATCTACCTCAGGTACTTCCCTATACGTACAATAACTATCTACCTCAGGTACCTTCCTATACGTACAATAACTATCTACCTCAGGTACCTTCCTATATGTACAATAACTATCTACCTCAGGTTCTTTCCTATACGTACAATAACTAGCTACCTCAGGTTCTTTCCTATACGTACAATAACTATCTACCTCGGGTTCTTCCCTATACGTACAATAACTATCTACCTCAGGTACTTTCCTATACATACAATAACTATCTACCTCCGGTTAATCCCTATACGTGCAATAACTATCTACCTCAGGTTCTTCCCTATACGTACAATAACGATCTACCTCAAGTTCTTCCCTATATGTACAATAACTATCTACCTCAGGTACTTCCCTATACTTACAATAACTATCTACCTCAGGTACTTTCCTATACGTACAATAACTATCTACCTCAGGTACTTCCCTATACGTACAATAACTATCTACCTCAGGTACTTTCCTATACGTACAATAACTATCTACCTCAGGTTCTTTCCTATATGTACAATAACTATCTACCTCAGGTTCTTTCCTATACCTGCAATAACTATCTACCTCAGGTACCTTCCTATACGTACAATAACTATCTACCTCAGGTACTTTCCTATACGTACAATAACTATCTACCTCAGGTTCTTTCCTATACCTACAATAACTATCTACCTCAGGTACCTTCCTATACGTACAATAACTATCTACCTCAGGTACCTTCCTATACGTACAATAACTATCTACCTCAGGTACTTCCCTATACGTACAATAACTATCTACCTCTGGTTCTTTCCTATACGTACAATAACTATCTACCTCAGGTTCTTTCCTATACGTACAATAACTATCTACCTCAGGTTCTTTCCCATACGTACAATAACTATCTACCTCAGGTACTTTCCTATACGTACAATAACTATCTACCTCAGGTACTTCCCTATATGTACAATAACTATCTACCTCAGGTTCTTTCCTATACGTACAATAACTATCTACCTCAGGTACTTTCCTATACGTACAATAACTATCTACCTCAGGTTCTTCCCTATACGTACAATAACTATCTACCTCAAGTTCTTCCCTATACGTACAATAACTATCTACCTCAGGTACTTCCCTATACGTACAATAACTATCTACCTCAGGTACCTTCCTATACGTACAATAACTATCTACCTCAGGTTCTTTCCTATACGTACAATAACTATCTACCCTAGGTTAATCCCTATACGTACAATAACTATCTACCTCAGGTACTTCTCTATACGTACAATAACTATCTACCTCAGGTTCTTTCCTATACGTACAATAACTATCTACCCTAGGTTAATCCCTATACATACAATAACTATCTACCTCAGGTTCTTCCCTATACGTACAATAACTATCTACCTCAGGTACTTTCCTATACGTACAATAACTATCTACCCTAGGTTAATCCCTATACGTACAATAACTATCTACCTCAAGTTCTTCCCTATACGTACAATAACTATCTACCTCAGGTACTTCCCTATACGTACAATAACTATCTACCTCAGGTACCTTCCTATACGTACAATAACTATCTACCTCAGGTTCTTTCCTATATGTACAATAACTTCTACCTCAGGTTCTTTCCTATACCTACAATAACTATCTACCTCAGGTACCTTCCTATACGTACAATAACTATCTACCTCAGGTTCTTTTCTATACGTACAATAACTATCTACCTCAGGTTCTTCCCTAAACGTACAATAACTATCTACCTCAGGTTCTTCCCTATACGTACAATAACTATCTACCTCAGGTTCTTCCCTATATGTACAATAACTATCTACCTCAGGTACTTTCCTTTACATACAATAACTATCTACCTCAGGTTCTTCCCTATACCTACAATAACTATCTACCTCAGGTTCTTCCCTATATGTACAATAACTTCTACCTCAGGTTCTTTCCTATACCTACAATAACTATCTACCTCAGGTACCTTCCTATACGTACAATAACTATCTACCTCAGGTTCTTCCCTATATGTACAATAACTTCTACCTCAGGTTCTTTCCTATACCTACAATAACTATCTACCTCAGGTACCTTCCTATACGTACAATAACTATCTACCTCAGGTTCTTCCCTATACGTACAATAACTATCTACCTCAGGTTCTTCCCTATATGTACAATAACTATCTACCTCAGGTACTTTCCTTTACATACAATAACTATCTACCTCATGTTCTTCCCTATACCTACAATAACTATCTACCTCAGGTTCTTCCCTATACGTACAATAACTATCTACCTCAGGTTCTTTCCTATACCTACAATAACTATCTACCTCAGGTTCTTCCCTATACGTACAATAACTATCTACCTCAGGTACTTTCCTATACGTACAATAACTATCTACCTCAGGTTCTTCCCTATACGTACAATAACTATCTACCTCAGGTACTTTCCTTTACATACAATAACTATCTACCTCATGTTCTTCCCTATACCTACAATAACTATCTACCTCAGGTTCTTTCCTATACCTACAATAACTATCTACCTCAGGTACCTTCCTATACGTACAATAACTATCTACCTCAGGTTCTCTCCTATACGTACAATAACTATCTACCTCAGGTTCTTCCCTATACGTACAATAACTATCTACCTCAGGTACTTCCCTATACGTACAATAACTATCTACCTTAGGTACTTTCCTTTACATACAATAACTATCTACCTCAGGTTCTTCCCTATACCTACAATAACTATCTACCTCAGGTTCTTCCCTATATGTACAATAACTATCTACCTCAGGTTCTTTCCTATACGTACAAGAACTGTCTACCTCAGGTTCTTTCCTATACGTACAAGAACTGTCTACCTCAGGTACTTTCCTATACGTACAAGAACTATCTACCTCAGTTTCTTTCCTATACGTACAATAACTATCTAGCTGTGGCGTATAGTGTTCCTGTAGGTGTATAGGCATACCTCCCAACCGTTTTTTTGGGACTGTGCCGCTGTCCCACCCACGGGATACAGTGTCCTGCGGTGGGGGGCTCCTGGCAGTCAGTGTTCTGCTTAGCACGCGCACAGTGTCTATTCACTAGAGATGAGGGAGAGGGGGCGTGTCAGCAGCTCATAGTGCACTGGCCATGCCCCATAGTGACGGAAAACGCAGCCGTCTGAGCCCCTGTCTCTGCGGGTGCAGGATCATACATCCAGGAGAAGAGATGGCATATTGCAGTGCGATCCTGGGCTGTAATGAAAAATGGGCCGTTAGCATTGCCGTCCAGCAAACGCCCACCGCTGTCAATCACATTGCGGCCGCATCCTTCCATGCACAGTTTGACGATGATGGCAAAGTGCTCTGCAGATCACTGATGTAGCAGAGTACCAGCCCCTATGTGCGGTGTTATGTCCATGACTGCCGTCCCTGTGTCCTCTGCAGAGCCAGCGGCACTATCTCAGTGCCTCGCTGTCAGCACTCACCTCACGGAGGGCTGGATCAGGACACTAAGCACCGCCTGGATCTGAGGTGACGGCACTGCCGCAGCACCGCTCACCTGTAACACGCATCTATACACATAGAATTATTATCTACAGTGTTAATATCAATTGATCTGACATGTAACACACATAACCCCCACCGGGGGGGCGGAGTGCCGTTATAATGATAATATATGGAAATGAACAAACTAGTCTTATGGCACCAAAACCCTAATTTGTTCTTCACCTGATTAATACAGTATGTCCGTGTTTATGTGTCTGGACAGGTGGCGCTATGTGTTAGTGCCCACATCTGGCAATGGCGGCTGCGTTACTAACAGAGACTGCGATATCCCAGGAGAAGGAGGCTATCACCGCGTCATGCATTCGCCTTTCAGGTCTATGACAGCCGGCAGGGGACTGTGACAATCAGGGTTGGACTGGGCCACAGGGAAACAGGGGAAACCACCAGGGGGGCCCTACTCCCAGGGGGCGCACCTCCTCCTCCTCTAGGGATCATGTTCCAGACTGTGCACTTGAATTGTACATTATACATATTATCTACAGTGCATTGCAGTTATTAATCTGGTACATTATTATGCATGCACTAGCAGTATTTATTGTATATATTTATCATGGGGCCCAGACCATGGTTAGCCTCACCTCTAAGCATGGGCCTCTACCACTGCATTCCCCCGGCGGGCCCTCCATGCCCCAGTCCGACACTGGTGAATATATAATGCCGCAGTTATCTCAGTGCCCGCTGTACTCACGTAGCAAGTTGGGGTCCATGGTGAGGAAGGCCTGGGCACCTCTGATGGTGCTGAGGTAGGGGTGCTCCAGAGATAACATGTCCTGCATGATGGACGCTCTTCTGCAAGAGAACATAACAGAGATCACATCTCGCCCGAGTGTCAGACATATAACCAGCTGCGCAATATGCTGCGTTATATCAGCCGTGCTCCCCGGTTCTGTCTGCCCGGCCTTATGTGGAGTTGGGGGGGTCGGGTGCGAAGCACCCCCTAGGTATGTTTTTTATAAAAAATAAAATATGTAAATATCTCTTTAAAAATACTATTTAAACTTTATTAGTCGGGTCTAGGGATGGACATTGATGGTCGATGTTTGCTGACCTGCGATGTTTTTCTTACGATAGTGTATTTGCCATTTGATGGCATTCGCATGTTAACGATCTGATGGTGTTTCGATGGTTACCTTTTTTTTAAAATATGCTGAGAGCTGCGCCGTCCCTGTCTGCCTCCAACGATCGAGATGGTATATATCTGTGACTGCTCTGAGCCTCACCCCGTATCTCACCCCCAGTACCGTCCCCTATCTGCCCCCAGTCCCATCCCCTATCTGCTCCCAGTCCCATCCCCTATCTGCCCCCAGTCCCATCCCCTATCTGCCCCCAGTACATTCCCCTATATCACCCCCAGTACCGTCCCCTATCTGCCCCCAGTCCCATCCCCTATCTGCCCCCAGTCCCATCCCCTATCTGCTCCCAGTCCCATCCCCTATCTGCCCCCAGTCCCATCCCCTATCTGCCCCCAGTCCCATCCCCTATCTGCTCCCAGTCCCATCCCCTATCTGCCCCCAGTCCCATCCCCTATCTCACCCCCAGTACCGTCCCCTATCTTACCCCCAGTACCGTCCCCTATCTGCCCCCAGTCCCATCCCCTATCTGCCCCCAGTCCCATCCCCTATCTGCCCCCAGTCCCGTCCCCTATCTGCCCCCAGTCCCGTCCCCTATCTGCCCCCAGTCCCATCCCCTATCTGCCCCCAGTACATTCCCCTATCTCACCCCCAGTACATTCCCCTATCTCACCCCCAGTCCCGTCCCCTATCTGCCCCCAGTCCCGTCCCCTATCTGCCCCCAGTCCCGTCCCCTACCTGCCCCCAGTCCCGTCCCCTATCTGCCCCCAGTCCCATCCCCTATCTGCCCCCAGTACATTCCCCTATCTCACCCCCAGTACCGTCCCCTATCTGCCCCCAGTCCCGTCCCCTATCTCGCCCCCCAGTCCTGTTCCCTATCTCACCCCCAGTCCTGTTCCCTATCTCGCCCTCAGTCCCGTCCCCTATCTCGCCCCCCAGTCCTGTCCCCTATCTCTCACCCAGTCCCGTCCCCTATCTCGCCCCCCAGTCCTGTCCCCTATCTCGCCCCCCAGTCCTGTCCCCTATCTCGCCCCCCAGTCCTGTCCCCTATCTCGCCCCCCAGTCCTGTCCCCTATCTCGCCCCCAGTCCCGTCCCCTGTCTCGCCCCCAGTCCCGTCCCCTATCTCACCCCCAGTCCTGTCCCCTATCTCGCCCCCAGTCCCGTCCCCTATCTCGCCCCCAGTCCCGTCCCCTATCTCGCCCCCAGTCCCGTCCCCTATCTCGCCCCCCAGTCCTGTCCCCTATCTCGCCCCCCAGTCCCGTCCCCTATCTCGCCCCCCCAGTCCTGTCCCCTATCTCGCCCCCAGTCCTGTCCCCTATCTCGCCCCCAGTCCCGTCCCCTATCTCGCCCCCCAGTCCTGTCCCCTATCTCGCCCCCCAGTCCTGTCCCCTATCTCGCCCCCCAGTCATGTCCCCTATCTCGCCCCCCAGTCCTGTCCCCTATCTCGCCCCCCCAGTCCTGTCCCCTATCTCGCCCCCCCAGTCCTGTCCCCTATCTCGCCCCCAGTCCCGTCCCCTATCTCGCCCCCCAGTCCCGTCCCCTATCTCGCCCCCCCAGTCCTGTCCCCTATCTCGCCCCCAGTCCCGTCCCCTATCTCGCCCCCAGTCCCGTCCCCTATCTCGCCCCCCAGTCCTGTCCCCTATCTCGCCCCCAGTCCCGTCCCCTGCCATCCGCGCTTCAGGGGTATTGCGCACGCACAAGGTGTTCTGCGCATGTGCAAATCACTTTTTTTCCATCTAATACTTTTGATGCGATGGTTATTTGCTATCACATCCAAAGTTTCGATGGTGGAAACGCAGCCATCATTTGATGGTGGGCTTCCGATGTCCATCCCTCGCCTGGGCCTGGAAGGGGGCTGCGGCCTGGAGGGATTGCAATGTCCCTGCACACTGACCTCACGGCATGACAGGACTGAGAGGCCGCCCAGGCCTGGGGGCACACACACACACAACACACACACACAGAGGGGCAGGAGGCACACACACAACACACACACACAGAGGGGCAGGGGGCACACACACAACACACACACAGAGGGGCAAGGGGGCACACACACAACACACACACAGAGGGGCAGGGGGCACACACACACAACACACACACACAGAGGGGCAGGGGGCACACACACAACACACACACACAGAGGGGCAAGGGGGCACACACACAACACACACACAGAGGGGCAGGGGGCACACACACAACACACAGAGGGGCAAGGGGGCAGCTCTTACCCAATAGCAGAGAGGAGAGCGTGTGCAGAGGATATACGCAGGTCCCAGGCTGCTCTGGAATGGGGCCCCCCAGCTGGTGTGTGGGGGCCCCTGTGTCCCTGGTGACAGCAGATGCGGTGTACAGAGAGACATAAACAGTCCGGGCTCTTCCTGCTGGCTGCAGCTGACACAGAGGAAGCAGCAGCAGCAGCAGCACTGAGAGTGGGGGAGGGGGCTCAGTGCTGTGTGGGGAGGGTCAGTGTACAGAACGCAGAGGAGCTGCAGCAGCACTGGCCGGGGAACACCAGGGGCGATCTGCATGGAGCACTGTGACCCAGCTCTGCCACTGAGCTGAGAGATGCCCCAGGTGCCCCGGGGGGCATCCTAGGACTGAGGAACAGGGCGATGGTGACAGAATGCAGCACCCCGGGGTCTCTGATACCCCGCACCAGCGCAGAGGCTGGCTCAGGGTTCTGCGCTCATCGGCCACATTGCGTGCACGGAAATACGGCCCAAATGTATTAAGCCTTAACAAGAGATAAAGAGAGATAAAATGCCTGACAATCAGCTCCTAGCTGTCATTTATACAACACAGCCTGTGACGTGGGAGCTGATTGGCTGGTACTTTGGGCCTGATTCAGACCTGATCCTTGCTGTGCGTTTTCGCACAGCGGGTGATTATCGAACTACTGCACATGCGTATACACCGCAATGCGCAGGCGCGTCACCAAACAGCGACAGCCTGGTGTGAAAATTTTGATCGCATGGCTGTTCGCAAGGTGATTGACAGGAAGTGGGCGTTTGTGGGTGGTTACTGGCCGTTTTCTGGGCCTGTCAGGGAGGGTGTGTGACGTCAGCTCTGACTCCGATCAGCCTGTGTGTATCGCACTGTAGGTGTAAGTCCTGGGCTGCGCATACACTGCACACACTGCACACACTGCACACACCACACACACTGCACACACCACACACACCGCACACACCGCACACACTGCACACACTGCACACACTGCACACACCGCACACACTGCACACACTGCACACACTTCAAACACTTCACACACCGCACACACTGCACACACTGCACACACTGCACACACTTCACACACCGCACACACCGCACACACCGCACACACTCCACACACTGCACACACCGCACACACTGCACACACTGCACACACTTCACATACTTCACACACCGCACACACCGCACACACTGCACACACTGCACACACCGCACACACCGTACACACTGCACACACTGCACACACTTCACACACCGCACACACCGCACACACCGCACACACTGCACACACTGCACACACTGCACACACCGCACACACTGCACACACTGCACACACTGCACACACTTCACACACCGCACACACCGCACACACCGCACACACCGCACACACTCCACACACTGCACACACCGCACACACCGTACACACTGCACACACTGCACACACTTCACATACTTCACACACCGCACACACCGCACACACCGCACACACTCCACACACTGCACACACCGCACACACTTCACATACTTCACACACCGCACACACCGCACACACTGCACACACTGCACACACTTCACATACTTCACACACCGCACACACCGTACACACTGCACACACTCCACACACTGCACACACCGCACACACCGCACACACCGCACACACCGCACACACTCCACACACTGCACACACCGCACACACCGTACACACTGCACACACTGCACACACTTCACATACTTCACACACCGCACACACCGCACACACTCCACACACTCCACACACTGCACACACCGCACACACCGTACACACTGCACACACTGCACACACCGCACACACCGTACACACTGCACACACTGCACACACTTCACATACTTCACACACCGCACACACCGCACACACCGCACACACCGCACACACTCCACACACTGCACACACTGCACACACTGCACACACCGCACACACCGTACACACTGCACACACTGCACACACTTCACATACTTCACACACCGCACACACCGCACACACTGCACACACTGCACACACCACACACACCGTACACACTGCACACACTTCACATACTTCACACACCGCACACACCGCACACACCGCACACACCGCACACACTCCACACACTGCACACACCGCACACACCGTACACACTGCACACACTGCACACACTTCACATACTTCACACACCGCACACACCGCACACACCGCACACACTCCACACACTGCACACACCGCACACACCGTACACACTGCACACACTTCACATACTTCACACACCGCACACACCGCACACACTTCACATACTTCACACACCGCACACACCGTACACACTGCACATACTTCACACACCGCACACACCGCACACACCGCACACACTGCACACACTCCACACACTGCACACACCGTACACACTGCACACACTTCACATACTTCACACACCGCACACACCGCACACACCGCACACACTGCACACACTCCACACACTGCACACACCACACACACCGTACACACTGCACACACTGCACACACTTCACATACTTCACACACCGCACACACCGCACACACTCCACACACTGTACACACCGCACACACCGTACACACTGCACACACTCCACACACTGCACACACCGCACACACCGTACACACTGCACACACTGCACACACTTCACATACTTCACACACCGCACACACCGCACACACCGCACACACCGCACACACTCCACACACTGCACACACCGCACACACCGTACACACTGCACACACTCCACACACTGCACACACCGCACACACCGTACACACTGCACACACTGCACACACTTCACATACTTCACACACCGCACACACCGCACACACTCCACACACTGCACACACCGCACACACCGTACACACTGCACACACTGCACACACTTCACACACCGCACACACCGCACACACCGCACACACCGCACACACCGCACACACTGCACACACCACACACACCGTACACACTGCACACACTTCACATACTTCACACACCGCACACACCGCACACACTCCACACACTGCACACACCGCACACACCGTACACACTGCACACACTGCACACACTTCACATACTTCACACACCGCACACACCGCACACACCGCACACACCGCACACACTCCACACACTGCACACACCGCACACACCGTACACACTGCACACACTGCACACACTTCACATACTTCACACACCGCACACACTGCACACACTGCACACACCGCACACACCGTACACACTGCACACACTTCACATACTTCACACACCGCACACACCGCACACACCGCACACACTCCACACACTGCACACACCACACACACCGTACACACTGCACACACTGCACACACTTCACATACTTCACACACCGCACACACCGCACACACCGCACACACCGCACACACCGCACACACTGCACACACTGCACACACTGCACACACCGTACACACTGCACACACTGCACACACCGCATACACTGCACACACTGCACACACTGCACACACTTCACACACCGCACACACTGCACACACTTCACATACTTCACACACTGCACACACTGCACACACCGTACACACCGCACACACCGCACACACTGCACACACTTCACATACTTCACACACCGCACACACCGCACACACCGCACACACTGCACACACTTCACATACTTCACATACTTCACATACTTCACATACTTCACACACTGCACACACCGTACACACCGCACACACCGCACACACTGCACACACTTCACATACTTCACACACCGCACACACCGCACACACCGCACACACCGCACACACTGCACACACCGCACACACCGTACACACTGCACACACTGCACACACCGCACACACTGTACACGCCGCACACACTGCACACACCGTACACACTGCACACACTGCACATACTTCACACACCGCACACACCGCACACACTGCACACACTTCACACACCGCACACACCGCACACACCGCACACACTGCACACACTTCACATACTTCACATACTTCACACACCGCACACACCGCACACACTGCACACACTCCACACACTGCACACACCGTACACACTGCACACACTGCACACACTGCACACACTTCACATACTTCACACACCGCACACACCGCACACACTGCACACACTCCACACACTGCACACACCACACACACCGTACACACTGCACACACTGCACACACTGCACACACTGCACACACTTCACATACTTCACACACCGCACACACCGCACACACCGCACACACCGCACACACTGCACACACTGCACACACTGCACACACCGCACACACCGCACACACCGCACACACTGCACACACTGCACACACTGCACACACCGCATACACTGCACACACTGCACACACTGCACACACTTCACACACCGCACACACTGCACACACTTCACATACTTCACATACTTCACACACTGCACACACTGCACACACCGTACACACCGCACACACCGCACACACTGCACACACTGCACACACTTCACATACTTCACACACCGCACACACCGCACACACCGCACACACTGCACACACTTCACATACTTCACATACTTCACACACTGCACACACCGTACACACCGCACACACCGCACACACTGCACACACTTCACATACTTCACACACCGCACACACCGCACACACCGCACACACCGTACACACTGCACACACTGCACACACTGCACACACCGCACACGCCGTACACGCCGCACACACTGCACACACCGTACACACTGCACACACTGCACATACTTCACACACCGCACACACCGCACACACCGCACACACTGCACACACCGCACACACCGTACACACTGCACACACCGCACACACTGTACACGCCGCACACACTGCACACACCGTACACACTGCACACACTGCACACACTGCACACACTGTACACACTGTACACACCGTACACACTGCACACACCGCACACACTGCACACACTTCACACACTGTACACGCCGCACACACTTCACACACCGTACACACTGCGCACACCGCACACACTGCGCACACCGCACACACCGCACACACTGCACACACTGCACACACCGTACACACTTCACACACCGCACACACTTCACACACCGTGCACACTTCACACACCGTACACACTGCACACACCGTACACACCGCACACACCGCACACACTTCACACACCGTACACACCGCACACACTTCACACACCGTACACACTTCACACACTGCACACACCGTACGCACTTCACACACTGTACACGCCGCACACACTTCACACACCGTACACACTTCACACACTGCGCACACCGCACACACTGCGCACACCGCACACACCGCACACACCGCACACACCGTACACACCGCACACACTGCACACACTGCACACACCGTACACACTGCACACACTGCACACACTTCACATACTTCACACACCGCACACACCGCACACACTGCACATACTTCACATACTTCACACACTGCACACACTGCACACACCGCACACACCGCACACACTGCACACACTTCACACACTTCACACACCGCACACACCGCACACACCGCACACACTGCACACACCGCACACACTGCACACACTGCACACACCGCACACACTGTACACGCCGCACACACTGCACACACCGTACACACTGCACACACTGCACACACTGCACATACTTCACACACCGCACACACCGCACACACTGCACACACTTCACATACTTCACACACCGCACACACCGCACACACTTCACATACTTCACACACCGCACACACCGCACACACTGCACACACTGCACACACTGCACACACTGCACACACTGCACACACCGTACACACTGCACACACCGCACACACTGTACACGCCGCACACACTGCACACACCGTACACACTGCACACACTGTACACACCGTACACACTGCACACACCGCACACACTGCACACACTTCACACACTGTACACGCCGCACACACTTCACACACCGTACACACTTCACACACTGCGCACACCGCACACACTGCGCACACCGCACACACCGCACACACTGCACACACCGTACACACTTCACACACCGCACACACTGCACACACCGCACACACCGTACACACCGCACACACCGCACACACCGCACACACTTCACACACCGTACACACCGCACACACTTCACACACCGTACACACTTCACACACTGCACACACCGTACGCACTTCACACACTGTACACGCCGCACACACTTCACACACTGCGCACACCGCACACACTGCGCACACCGCACACACCACACACACCGCACACACCGTACACACCGCACACACTGCACACACCGTACACACTGCACACACCGCACACACCGTACACACCGCACACACTTCACACACCGTACACACCGCACACACTTCACACACCGTACACACTTTACACACTGCACACACCGCACACACTGCACACACCGTACACACTTCACACACCGCACACACTTCACACACCGTACACACTTCACACACCGTACACACTGCACACACTTCACACACTGCACACACTGCACACACTGCGCACACCGCACACACTGCGCACACCGCACACACTGCGCACACACCACGCACACCACGCACACCACACACACTGCACACACCGCACACACTGCACGCACTGCACACACCGTACACACCGCACACACTGCACACACTGCACACACCGCACACACCGTACACACTGCACACACTGCACACACCGCACACACTGTACACGCCGCACACACTGCACACACCGTACACACTGCACACACTGCACACACTGTACACACTGCACACACTGCACACACTGCACACACCGCACACACTGTACACACCGTACACACTGCACACACCGCACACACCGTACACACTGCACACACTGCACACACCGCACACACTGTACACGCCGCACACACTGCACACACCGTACACACTGCACACACTGCACACACTGTACACACCGTACACACTGCACACACTGCACACACCGCACACACTGTACACACCGTACACACTGCACACACTGCACACACTTCACACACTGTACACGCCGCACACACTTCACACACCGTACACACTTCACACACTGCGCACACCGCACACACTGCGCACACCGCACACACTGCACACACCGTACACACTTCACACACCGCACACACTTCACACACCGTGCACACTTCACACACCGTAGACACTGCACACACCGCACACACCGCACACACTTCACACACCGTACACACCGCACACACTTCACACACCGTACACACTTCACACACTGCACACACCGTACGCACTTCACACACTGTACACGCCGCACACACTTCACACACCGTACACACTTCACACACTGCGCACACCGCACACACTGCGCACACCGCACACACCGTACACACTGCACACACTGCACACACCGTACACACCGCACACACCGTACACACCGCACACACTTCACACACCGTACACACCGCACACACTTAACACACCGTACACACTTTACACACTGCACACACCGCACACACTGCACACACCGTACACACTTCACACACCGCACACACTTCACACACCGTACACACTTCACACACCGTACACACTGCACACACTTCACACACTGCACACACTGCGCACACCGCACACACTGCGCACACCGCACACACTGCGCACACCGCACACACTGCGCACACACTGCGCACACACCACGCACACCACACACACTGCACACACCGCACACACCGCACACACCGCACACACTGCACACACTGCACACACTGCACACACCGTACACACCGCACACACTGCACACACTGCACACACTTCGCACACCGTACACACTTCACACACTGTACACACTGCACACACTGCACACACTGCACACACCGTACACACCGCACACACTGCACACACTGCACACACTTCGCACACCGTACACACTTCACACACTGTACACACTGCACACACTGCACACACTTCACACACTTCACACACTGTACACACTACACACACCGTACACACCGCACACACTGCACACACCACACACACCGCACACACCGCACACACTTTACACACTGTACACACTGCACACACTGCACACACCGTACACACTGCACACACCGTACACACTGCACACACCGTACACACCGCACACACCGTACACACTGCACACACTGCACACACTTCACACACCGCACACACCGCACACACTGCACACACTTCACACACCGCACACACCGTACACACTTCACACACCGTACACACCGCACACACTTCACACACTTCACACACTGTACACACTGCACACACCGTACACACTACACACACCGTACACACCGTACACATCGCACACACTTCACACACCGTACACACTTCACACACCGTACACACTTCACACACCGTACACACCGCACACACTGCACACACAGTACACACTTCACACACCGCACACACCGTACACACTTCACACACCGTACACACTTCACACACCGTACACACTTCACACACCGTACACACTGCACACACTGCACACACTGCACACACTTCACACACCGCACACACTGCACACACTGTACACACCGTACACACTTCACACACCGTACACACTTCACACACCGTACACACTTCACACACCGTACACACTTCACACACCGTACACACTTCACACACCGTACACACTGCACACACCGTACACACTGCAACACTGTACACACCGTACACACCGCACACACTGCACACACCGTACACACTTCACACACTGTACACACTGCACACACTACACACACCGTACACACCGTACACACCGCACACACTGCACACACCGCACACACCGCACACACTTCACACACTGTACACACTGCACACACTGCACACACCGTACACACTGCACACACCGTACACACTGCACACACCGTACACACCGCACACACCGTACACACTGCACACACTTCACACACTTCACACACCGCACACACTGCACACACTTCACACACCGTACACACTTCACACACCGTACACACCGCACACACTTCACACACTTCACACACTGTACACACTGCACACACCGTACACACTACACACACCGTACACACCGCACACACCGTACACATCGCACACACCGTACACACTTCACACACCGTACACACTTCACACACCGTACACACTTCACACACCGTACACACTTCACACACCGTACACACCGCACACACTGCACACACAGTACACACTGCACACACCGCACACACCGTACACACTTCACACACCGTACACACTTCACACACCGTACACACTTCACACACCGTACACACTGCACACACTGCACACACTTCACACACCGCACACACTGCACACACTGTACACACCGTACACACTTCACACACCGTACACACTTCACACACCGTACACACTTCACACACCGTACACACTTCACACACCGTACACACTTCACACACCGTACACACTTCACACACCGTATACACTTCACACACCGTACACACTTCACACACCGTACACACTTCACACACCGTACATACTTCACACACCGTACACACTGCACACACCGTACACACTGCAACACTTCACACACTGCACACACCGCACACACCGCACACACTTCACACACTGCACACACCGTACACACTGTTCACACTTCACACACCGTACACACTTCACACACCGTACACACTTCACACACCGTACACACCGCACACACTGCACACACCGTACACACTGCAACACTGCACACACCGTACACACCGTACACACTGCACACACTTCACACACTTCACACACCTCACACACCGTACACACTGCACACACCGTACACACTGCAACACTGCACACACACCGTACACACTGCAACACTGCACACACCGTACACACCGCACACACTGCACACACTGCACACACTTCACACACTGCACACACTGCACACACCGCACACACTGCACACACCGTACACACTGCACACACTGTACACACCGTACACACTGCAACACTGCACACACCGTACACACTGCACACACCGCACACACCGTACACACTGTACACACTGTACACACACCGTACATACTGCACACACCGTACACACTTCACACACCGTACACACCGCACACACTTCACACACCGCACACACTTCACACACCGCACACACTTCACACACCGTACACACTTCACACACCGTACACACCGTACACACTGCAACACTGCACACACCGCACACACTGCACACACCGCACACGCTGCACACACCGCACACGCTGCACACACCGCACACGCTGCACACACCGCACACACCGTACACACTTCACACACCGTACACACCGTACACACTGCAACACTGCACACACCGTACACACTGCACACACTGTACACACTGCAACACTGCACACACCGTACACATTGCACACACCGTACACATTGCACACACCGTACACATTGCACACACCGTACACATTGCACACACCGTACACATTGCACACACCGTACACAACGCACACACCGCACACACCGTACATACTGCACACACACCGTACACACTGCACACACCGTACACACTTCACACACCGTACACACTGCAACACTGCACACACCGTACACACTGCAACACTGCACACACCGTACACACTGCACACACCGCATACTCCGCACACGCCTCACACGCTGCACACACCGCACACACCGTACACACTTCACACACCGTACACACCGTACACACCGTACACACTGCAACACTGCACACACCGTACACACTGCAACACTGCACACACCGTACACACTGCACACACTGCACACACCGTACACACTGCACACACCGTACACACTGCACACACCGTACACACTGCACACGCCGCACACGCTGCACACGCTGCACACACTGCACACGCCGCACACACCGCACACACCTCACACACCGTACACACTGTACACACTGCAACACTGCACACACCGTACACACTGCACACACCGTACACACTGCAACACTGCACACACCGTACACACTGCACACACTGTACACACTGCAACACTGCACACACCGTACACATTGCACACACCGTACACATTGCACACACCGTACACATTGCACACACCGTACACAACGCACACACCGTACACAACGCACACACTGTACACACTGCACACACACTGCACACACCGTACACACTTCACACACCGTACACACCGTACACACTGCAACACTGCACACACCGTACACACTGCAACACTGCACACACCGTACACACTGCACACACCGCATACACCGCACACGCCTCACACGCTGCACACACCGCACACACCGTACACACTTCACACACCGTACACACTGCAACACTGCACACACCGTACACACTGCACACACCGTACACACCGTACACACTGCAACACTGCACACACCGTACACATTGCACACACCGCGCACACTGTACACACTGTACACACACCGTACACACGGCACACACCGTACACACTGCACACACTTCACACACCGCACACACTTCACACACCGCACACACTTCACACACCGCACACACTTCACACACCGTACACACTTCACACACCGTACACACTTCAAACACCGTACACACTGCAACACTGCACACACCGTACACACTGCAACACTGCACACACCGTACACACTGCACACACCGTACACATTGCACACACTTCACACACACTGCACACACCGCACACACTGCACACACTGCACACACTGCACACACCGTACACACTGCACACACCGTACACACTGCACACATCGTACACACTTCACACACTGTACACACCATACACACTGCAACACTGCACACACCGTACACACCATACACACTGCAACACTGCACACACCGTACACATTGCACACACCGCACACACCATACACACTGTACACACCATACACACTGTACACACTGTACACACTGTACACACTGTACACACACCGTACACACTGTACACACTGCACACACTGCACACACTGCACACACCGTACACACTGCACACACCGCGCACACTGCACACACCGCACACACCGTACACACTGCACACACCGCACACACTGTACACACTGTACACACTGTACACACCGTACACACCGTACACACTGCAACACTGCACACTGCACACACCGTACACACTGCACACACCGCACACACCGCACACACCTTACACACCGTACACACTGCACACACTGCACACACCGCACACACTGTACACACCGCACACACTGTACACACCGTACACACTGCAACACTACAACACTGCACACACCGTACACACTGCACACACCGCACACACCTTACACACCGTACACACTGCACACACTGCACACACCGCACACACTGTACACACTGTACACACCGTACACACTGCACACACCGTACACACTGCACACACCGCACACACTTCACACACTTCACACCGTACACACTTCACACACCATACACACTGCAACACTGCACACACCGCACACACCGCACACCGTACACACTGCACACACTGCACACACCGTACACACTGCATACACTGCACACACTGCATACACTGCACACACCGTACACACTGCACACACCGCACACACTGCACACACCGTACACACTGCACACACTGCACGGTATGTACACACACTGCATACACTGCACACACTGCATACACTGCACACACCGTACACACCGTACACATTGCACACACCGCACACACTGCACACACCGTACACACTGCACGGTATGTACACACTGCATACACTGCACACACTGCATACACTGCACACACCGTACACACTGCACACACCGCACACACCGCACACACTTCACACACACTGCACACCGTACACACTTCACACACACACTGCACACCGTACACACTGCACACACTGTACACACTGCATACACTGCACACACCGTGCACACTGCACACACTTCACACACTGCAACACTGCACACACCGTACACACTGCAACACTTCACACACCGTACACACTGCACACATCGTACACACCGTACACACCGTACACACTGCACACACCGTACACACTGCACACACCGTACACATTGCACACACCGTACACACCATACACACCATACACACCATACACACTGTACACACACCGTACACACCGTACACACCGTACACACCGCACACACCGCACACACTGCACACACCGTACACACACTTCACACACCATACACACTTCACACCGTACACACTGCACACACTGCACACACCGTACACACTGCATACACTGCACACACTGCATACACTGCATACACCGTACACACCGTACACACTGCACACACCGCACACACCGCACACACTTAACACACACTGCACACCGTACACACTTCACACACACTGCACACCGTACACACTGCACACACTGTACACACTGCATACACTGCACACACCGTGCACACCGTACACACTGCACACACACTGCACACCGTACACACTGCACACACTGTACACACTGCATACACTGCACACACCGTGCACACCGTACACACTGCACACACCGTACACACCGTACACACTGCACACACCGTACACACCGTACACACCGCACACACCGTACACACCGCACACACTGCACACACTGCACACACTGCACACACTGCACACACCGCACACACTTCACACACACTGTACACCGTACACACCGCACACACCGTACACACCGCACACACTGCACACACCGCACACACTTCACACACACTGTACACCGTACACACTGCACAGAATGAGAAAAACATTCGATAGTGAGTGTGATGTGGACGGTTTTGCAGCGTCCGCTGACTGAGGGGAATTTTCACACAGCGTACACATGCGATCGCACATTTGCACGGGGCGGGTTTTCACTCCCCCTGGGTGGCGACTATCTATTCGCAGGACGGTGTAATCTGCAGCGCAGCGATCAGGTCTGGATTAGGCCCTTTATCCAGCTTTATCCAGATCCACTTTATCTCTTGTTAAGGCTTATTACATTTGGTCCTACATGTGGCTACTGGTCCATCTACCGATCTGTGCGCATCTATGTGACCGCACCGCCTGCGTCCATTCGCTGTGGAGACAGAGACAGTCGTTATAGCCGGGATTAAAAAAAGAAAAAAGATGTCACTGTATTTACTAGAACGTCAGTCACATTTATTCCCCCAGTTACAGTAACAGCTTCTACCAAGATACAGAACGTCAGTCACATTTATTCCCCCAGTTACAGTAACAGCTTCTACCAAGATACAGAGCGTCAGTCACATTTATTCCCCCCAGTTACAGTAACAGCTTCTACCAAGATACAGAGCGTCAGTCACATTTATTCCCCCAGTTACAGTAACAGCTTCTACCAAGATACAGAACGTCAGTCACATTTATTCCCCCAGTTACAGTAACAGCTTCTACCAAGATACAGAGCGTCAGTCACATTTATTCCCTCCAGTTACAGTAACAGCTTCTACCAAGATACAGAGCGTCAGTCACATTTATTCCCCCCAGTTACAGTAACAGCTTCTACCAAGATACAGAGCGTCAGTCACATTTATTCCCCCAGTTACAGTAACAGCTTCTACCAAGATACAGAACGTCAGTCACATTTATTCCCCCCAGTTACAGTAACAGCTTCTACCAAGATACAGAACGTCAGTCACATTTATTCCCCCCAGTTACAGTAACAGCTTCTACCAAGATACAGAACGTCAGTCACATTTATTCCCCCCAGTTACAGTAACAGCTTCTACCAAGATACAGAGCGTCAGTCACGTTTATTCCCCCCAGTTACAGTAACAGCTTCTACCAAGATACAGAGCGTCAGTCACATTTATTCCCCCCAGTTACAGTAACAGCTTCTACCAAGATACAGAGCGTCAGTCACATTTATTCCCCCAGTTACAGTAACAGCTTCTACCAAGATACAGAGCGTCAGTCACATTTATTCCCCCAGTTACAGTAACAGCTTCTACCAAGATACAGAACGTCCGTCACATTTATTCCCCCAGTTACAGTAACAGCTTCTACCAAGATACAGAACGTCAGTCACATTTATTCCCCCAGTTACAGTAACAGCTTCTACCAAGATACAGAACGTCAGTCACATTTATTCCCCCAGTTACAGTAACAGCTTCTACCAAGATACAGAGCGTCAGTCACATTTATTCCCCCAGTTACAGTAACAGCTTCTACCAAGATACAGAACGTCAGTCACATTTATTCCCCCCAGTTACAGTAACAGCTTCTACCAAGATACAGAGCGTCAGTCACATTTATTCCCCCCAGTTACAGTAACAGCTTCTACCAAGATACAGAACGTCAGTCACATTTATTCCCCCCAGTTACAGTAACAGCTTCTACCAAGATACAGAACGTCAGTCACATTTATTCCCCCAGTTACAGTAACAGCTTCTACCAAGATACAGAGCGTCAGTCACATTTATTCCCCCCAGTTACAGTAACAGCTTCTACCAAGATACAGAACGTCAGTCACATTTATTCCCCCCAGTTACAGTAACAGCTTCTACCAAGATACAGAGCGTCAGTCACATTTATTCCCCCCAGTTACAGTAACAGCTTCTACCAAGATACAGAACGTCAGTCACATTTATTCCCCCCAGTTACAGTAACAGCTTCTACCAAGATACAGAACGTCAGTCACATTTATTCCCCCAGTTACAGTAACAGCTTCTACCAAGATACAGAGCGTCAGTCACATTTATTCCCCCAGTTACAGTAACAGCTTCTACCAAGATACAGAACGTCAGTCACATTTATTCCCCCCAGTTACAGTAACAGCTTCTACCAAGATAAAGAGCGTCAGTCACATTTATTCCCCCCAGTTACAGTAACAGCTTCTACCAAGATACAGAACGTCAGTCACATTTATTCCCCCCAGTTACAGTAACAGCTTCTACCAAGATACAGAGCGTCAGTCACATTTATTCCCCCAGTTACAGTAACAGCTTCTACCAAGATACAGAACGTCAGTCACACTTATTCCCCCCAGTTACAGTAACAGCTTCTACCAAGATAAAGAGCGTCAGTCACATTTATTCCCCCCAGTTACAGTAACAGCTTCTACTAAGATACAGAGCGTCAGTCACATTTATTCCCCCCAGTTACAGTAACAGCTTCTACCAAGATACAGAACGTCAGTCACATTTATTCCCCCCAGTTACAGTAACAGCTTCTACCAAGATACAGAACGTCAGTCACATTTATTCCCCCAGTTACAGTAACAGCTTCTACCAAGATACAGAGCGTCAGTCACATTTATTCCCCCAGTTACAGTAACAGCTTCTACCAAGATACAGAGCGTCAGTCACATTTATTCCCCCCAGTTACAGTAACAGCTTCTACCAAGATACAGAACGTCAGTCACATTTATTCCCCCAGTTACAGTAACAGCTTCTACTAAGATACAGAACGTCAGTCACATTTATTCCCCCCAGTTACAGTAACAGCTTCTACCAAGATACAGAGCGTCAGTCACATTTATTCCCCCCAGTTACAGTAACAGCTTCTACCAAGATACAGAGCGTCAGTCACATTTATTCCCCCCAGTTACAGTAACAGCTTCTACCAAGATACAGAGCGTCAGTCACATTTATTCCCCCCAGTTACAGTAACAGCTTCTACTAAGATACAGAACGTCAGTCACATTTATTCCCCCCCAGTTACAGTAACAGCTTCTACCAAGATACAGAGCGTCAGTCACATTTATTCCCCCCAGTTACAGTAACAGCTTCTACCAAGATACAGAGCGTCAGTCACATTTATTCCCCCAGTTACAGTAACAGCTTCTACCAAGATACAGAACGTCAGTCACATTTATTCCCCCAGTTACAGTAACAGCTTCTACCAAGATACAGAGCGTCCATCACATTTATTCCCTCCAGTTACAGTAACAGCTTCTACCAAGATACAGAACGTCAGTCACATTTATTCCCCCCAGTTACAGTAACAGCTTCTACCAAGATACAGAACGTCAGTCACATTTATTCCCCCAGTTACAGTAACAGCTTCTACCAAGATACAGAGCGTCAGTCACATTTATTCCCCCAGTTACAGTAACAGCTTCTACCAAGATACAGAACGTCAGTCACATTTATTCCCTCCAGTTACAGTAACAGCTTCTACCAAGATACAGAGCGTCAGTCACATTTATTCCCCCCAGTTACAGTAACAGCTTCTACCAAGATACAGAGCGTCAGTCACATTTATTCCCCCAGTTACAGTAACAGCTTCTACCAAGATACAGAGCGTCAGTCACATTTATTCCCCCAGTTACAGTAACAGCTTCTACCAAGATACAGAACGTCAGTCACATTTATTCCCCCAGTTACAGTAACAGCTTCTACCAAGATACAGAGCGTCAGTCACATTTATTCCCTCCAGTTACAGTAACAGCTTCTACCAAGATACAGAGCGTCAGTCACATTTATTCCCCCAGTTACAGTAACAGCTTCTACTAAGATACAGAACGTCAGTCACATTTATTCCCCCAGTTACAGTAACAGCTTCTACCAAGATACAGAACGTCAGTCACATTTATTCCCCCCAGTTACAGTAACAGCTTCTACCAAGATACAGAACGTCAGTCACACTTATTCCCCCCAGTTACAGTAACAGCTTCTACCAAGATACAGAGCGTCAGTCACATTTATTCCCCCAGTTACAGTAACAGCTTCTACCAAGATACAGAACGTCAGTCACATTTATTCCCCCCAGTTACAGTAACAGCTTCTACCAAGATACAGAACGTCAGTCACATTTATTCCCCCAGTTACAGTAACAGCTTCTACCAAGATACAGAGCGTCAGTCACATTTATTCCCCCCAGTTACAGTAACAGCTTCTACCAAGATACAGAGCGTCAGTCACACTTATTCCCCCCAGTTACAGTAACAGCTTCTACCAAGATACAGAGCGTCGGTCACATTTATTCCTCCCAGTTACAGTAACAGCTTCTACCAAGATACAGAGCGTCAGTCACATTTATTCCCCCAGTTACAGTAACAGCTTCTACCAAGATACAGAGCGTCAGTCACATTTATTCCCCCCAGTTACAGTAACAGCTTCTACCAAGATACAGAGCGTCAGTCACATTTATTCCCCCAGTTACAGTAACAGCTTCTACCAAGATACAGAACGTCAGTCACATTTATTCCCTCCAGTTACAGTAACAGCTTCTACCAAGATACAGAGCGTCAGTCACATTTATTCCCCCCAGTTACAGTAACAGCTTCTACCAAGATACAGAGCGTCAGTCACATTTATTCCCCCAGTTACAGTAACAGCTTCTACCAAGATACAGAACGTCAGTCACATTTATTCCCCCCAGTTACAGTAACAGCTTCTACCAAGATACAGAGCGTCAGTCACATTTATTCCCCCAGTTACAGTAACGGCTTCTACCAAGATACAGAGCGTCAGTCACATTTATTCCCTCCAGTTACAGTAACAGCTTCTACTAAGATACAGAACGTCAGTCACATTTATTCCCCCAGTTACAGTAACAGCTTCTACCAAGATACAGAACGTCAGTCACATTTATTCCCCCAGTTACAGTAACAGCTTTCTACCAAGATACAGAGCGTCAGTCACATTTATTCCCCCCAGTTACAGTAACAGCTTCTACCAAGATACAGAGCGTCAGTCACATTTATTCCCCCCAGTTACAGTAACAGCTTCTACCAAGATACAGAGCGTCAGTCACATTTATTCCCCCCAGTTACAGTAACAGCTTCTACCAAGATACAGAACGTCAGTCACATTTATTCCCCCAGTTACAGTAACAGCTTCTACCAAGATACAGAGCGTCAGTCACATTTATTCCCTCCAGTTACAGTAACAGCTTCTACCAAGATACAGAGCGTCAGTCACATTTATTCCCCCCAGTTACAGTAACAGCTTCTACCAAGATACAGAACGTCAGTCACATTTATTCCTCCCAGTTACAGTAACAGCTTCTACCAAGATACAGAGCGTCAGTCACATTTATTCCCCCAGTTACAGTAACAGCTTCTACCAAGATACAGAACGTCAGTCACATTTATTCCCCCAGTTACAGTAACAGCTTCTACCAAGATACAGAGCGTCAGTCACACTTATTCCCCCCAGTTACAGTAACAGCTTCTACCAAGATACAGAGCGTCAGTCACATTTATTCCCCCAGTTACAGTAACAGCTTCTACCAAGATACAGAGCGTCAGTCACATTTATTCCCCCAGTTACAGTAACAGCTTCTACCAAGATACAGAACGTCAGTCACATTTATTCCCTCCCAGTTACAGTAACAGCTTCTACCAAGATACAGAGCGTCCAGTCACATTTATTCCCCCAGTTACAGTAACAGCTTCTACCAAGATACAGAGCGTCAGTCACATTTATTCCCCCAGTTACAGTAACAGCTTCTACCAAGATACAGAACGTCAGTCACATTTATTCCCCCCAGTTACAGTAACAGCTTCTACCAAGATACAGAACGTCAGTCACATTTATTCCCCCCAGTTACAGTAACAGCTTCTACCAAGATACAGAGCGTCAGTCACATTTATTCCTCCCAGTTACAGTAACAGCTTCTACCAAGATACAGCACGTCAGTCACATTTATTCCCCCAGTTACAGTAACAGCTTCTACCAAGATACAGAGCGTCAGTCACATTTATTCCCCCCAGTTACAGTAACAGCTTCTACCAAGATACAGAACGTCAGTCACATTTATTCCCCCCAGTTACAGTAACAGCTTCTACCAAGATACAGAACGTCAGTCACATTTATTCCCCCAGTTACAGTAACAGCTTCTGCCAAGATACAGAGCGTCCATCACATTTATTCCCTCCAGTTACAGTAACAGCTTCTACCAAGATACAGAACGTCAGTCACATTTATTCCCCCAGTTACAGTAACAGCTTCTACCAAGATACAGAACTTCAGTCACATTTATTCCCTCCAGTTACAGTAACAGCTTCTACCAAGATACAGAGCGTCAGTCACATTTATTCCCCCCAGTTACAGTAACAGCTTCTACCAAGATACAGAGCGTCAGTCACATTTATTCCCCCCAGTTACAGTAACAGCTTCTACCAAGATACAGAGCGTCAGTCACATTTATTCCCCCAGTTACAGTAACAGCCTTCTACCAAGATACAGAGCGTCAGTCACATTTATTCCCCCCAGTTACAGTAACAGCTTCTACCAAGATACAGAACGTCAGTCACATTTATTCCCTCCAGTTACAGTAACAGCTTCTACCAAGATACAGAGCGTCAGTCACATTT
Source organism: Pseudophryne corroboree (assembly GCF_028390025.1). NCBI lineage: Eukaryota > Metazoa > Chordata > Amphibia > Anura > Myobatrachidae > Pseudophryne > Pseudophryne corroboree. The sequence continues at coordinate 846,613,775 of NC_086448.1, forward strand.
ATTCCCCCCAGTTACAGTAACAGCTTCTACCAAGATACAGAGCGTCAGTCACATTTATTCCCCCAGTTACAGTAACAGCTTCTACCAAGATACAGAACGTCAGTCACATTTATTCCCCCCAGTTACAGTAACAGCTTCTACCAAGATACAGAGCGTCAGTCACATTTATTCCCCCAGTTACAGTAACAGCTTCTACCAAGATACAGAACGTCAGTCACATTTATTCCCCCAGTTACAGTAACAGCTTCTACCAAGATACAGAGCGTCAGTCACATTTATTCCCCCCAGTTACAGTAACAGCTTCTACCAAGATACAGAGCGTCAGTCACATTTATTCCCTCCAGTTACAGTAACAGCTTCTACCAAGATACAGAACGTCAGTCACATTTATTCCCCCAGTTACAGTAACAGCTTCTACCAAGATACAGAGCGTCAGTCACATTTATTCCCCCAGTTACAGTAACAGCTTCTACCAAGATACAGAGCGTCAGTCACATTTATTCCCCCCAGTTACAGTAACAGCTTCTACCAAGATACAGAGCGTCAGTCACATTTATTCCCTCCAGTTACAGTAACAGCTTCTACCAAGATACAGAGCGTCAGTCACATTTATTCCCCCAGTTACAGTAACAGCTTCTACCAAGATACAGAACGTCAGTCACATTTATTCCCTCCAGTTACAGTAACAGCTTCTACCAAGATACAGAGCGTCAGTCACATTTATTCCCCCCAGTTACAGTAACAGCTTCTACCAAGATACAGAGCGTCAGTCACATTTATTCCCCCAGTTACAGTAACAGCTTCTACCAAGATACAGAGCGTCAGTCACATTTATTCCCCCAGTTACAGTAACAGCTTCTACCAAGATACAGAACGTCAGTCACATTTATTCCCCCCAGTTACAGTAACAGCTTCTACCAAGATACAGAGCGTCAGTCACATTTATTCCCCCAGTTACAGTAACAGCTTCTACCAAGATACAGAACGTCAGTCACATTTATTCCCCCCAGGTACAGTAACAGCTTCTACCAAGATACAGAACGTCCGTCACATTTATTCCCCCCAGTTACAGTAACAGCTTCTACTAAGATACAGAGCGTCAGTCACATTTATTCCCCCCAGTTACAGTAACAGCTTCTACTAAGATACAGAACGTCAGTCACATTTATTCCCCCAGTTACAGTAACAGCTTCTACCAAGATACAGAGCGTCAGTCACATTTATTCCCCCAGTTACAGTAACAGCTTCTACCAAGATACAGAACGTCAGTCACATTTATTCCCCCAGTTACAGTAACAGCTTCTACCAAGATACAGAACGTCAGTCACATTTATTCCTCCAGTTACAGTAACAGCTTCTACCAAGATACAGAACGTCAGTCACATTTATTCCCCCAGTTACAGTAACAGCTTCTACCAAGATACAGAGCGTCAGTCACATTTATTCCTCCAGTTACAGTAACAGCTTCTACCAAGATACAGAACGTCAGTCACATTTATTCCCCCCAGTTACAGTAACAGCTTCTACCAAGATACAGAGCGTCAGTCACATTTATTCCTCCCAGTTACAGTAACAGCTTCTACCAAGATACAGAGCGTCAGTCACATTTATTCCCCCAGTTACAGTAACAGCTTCTACCAAGATACAGAGCGTCAGTCACATTTATTCCTCCCAGTTACAGTAACAGCTTCTACCAAGATACAGAACGTCAGTCACATTTATTCCCCCCAGTTACAGTAACAGCTTCTACCAAGATACAGAGCGTCAGTCACATTTATTCCTCCAAGTTACAGTAACAGCTTCTACCAAGATACAGAACGTCAGTCACATTTATTCCCCCCAGTTACAGTAACAGCTTCTACCAAGATACAGAGCGTCAGTCACATTTATTCCCCCCAGTCACATTTATTCCCCCCAGTTACAGTAACAGCTTCTACCAAGATACAGAACGTCAGTCACATTTATTCCCCCAGTTACAGTAACAGCTTCTACCAAGATACAGAACGTCAGTCACATTTATTCCCCCCAGTTACAGTAACAGCTTCTACCAAGATACAGAGCGTCAGTCACATTTATTCCCCCAGTTACAGTAACAGCTTCTACCAAGATACAGAGCGTCAGTCACATTTATTCCCCCCAGTTACAGTAACAGCTTCTACCAAGATACAGAACGTCAGTCACATTTATTCCCTCCAGTTACAGTAACAGCTTCTACCAAGATACAGAGCGTCAGTCACATTTATTCCCCCCAGTTACAGTAACAGCTTCTACCAAGATACAGAACGTCAGTCACATTTATTCCCCCCAGTTACAGTAACAGCTTCTACCAAGATACAGAGCGTCAGTCACATTTATTCCCCCAGTTACAGTAACAGCTTCTACCAAGATACAGAACGTCAGTCACATTTATTCCCCCAGTTACAGTAACAGCTTCTACCAAGATACAGAGCGTCAGTCACATTTATTCCCTCCAGTTACAGTAACAGCTTCTACTAAGATACAGAGCGTCAGTCACATTTATTCCCCCCAGTTACAGTAACAGCTTCTACCAAGATACAGAACGTCAGTCACATTTATTCCCCCCAGTTACAGTAACAGCTTCTACCAAGATACAGAGCGTCAGTCACATTTATTCCCCCAGTTACAGTAACAGCTTCTACCAAGATACAGAACGTCCGTCACATTTATTCCCCCCAGTTACAGTAACAGCTTCTACTAAGATACAGAGCGTCAGTCACATTTATTCCCCCCAGTTACAGTAACAGCTTCTACCAAGATACAGAGCGTCAGTCACATTTATTCCCCCAGTTACAGTAACAGCTTCTACCAAGATATAGAGCGTCAGTCACATTTATTCCCCCCAGTTACAGTAACAGCTTCTACCAAGATACAGAACGTCAGTCACATTTATTCCCTCCAGTTACAGTAACAGCTTCTACCAAGATACAGAGCGTCAGTCACATTTATTCCCCCCAGTTACAGTAACAGCTTCTACCAAGATACAGAACGTCAGTCACATTTATTCCCCCAGTTACAGTAACAGCTTCTACCAAGATACAGAGCGTCAGTCACATTTATTCCCCAGTTACAGTAACAGCTTCTACCAAGATACAGAACGTCAGTCCACATTTATTCCCCCAGTTACAGTAACAGCTTCTACCAAGATACAGAGCGTCAGTCACATTTATTCCCCCAGTTACAGTAACAGCTTCTACCAAGATACAGAGCGTCAGTCACATTTATTCCCCCCAGTTACAGTAACAGCTTCTACCAAGATACAGAGCGTCAGTCACATTTATTCCCTCCAAGTTACAGTAACAGCTTCTACCAAGATACAGAACGTCAGTCACATTTATTCCCCCCAGTTACAGTAACAGCTTCTACCAAGATACAGAGCGTCAGTCACATTTATTCCCCCCAGTCACATTTATTCCCCCCAGTTACAGTAACAGCTTCTACCAAGATACAGAACGTCAGTCACATTTATTCCCCCAGTTACAGTAACAGCTTCTACCAAGATACAGAGCGTCAGTCACATTTATTCCCCCAGTCACATTTATTCCCCCCAGTTACAGTAACAGCTTCTACCAAGATACAGAACGTCAGTCACATTTATTCCCCCCAGTTACAGTAACAGCTTCTACCAAGATACAGAACGTCAGTCACATTTATTCCCCCCAGTTACAGTAACAGCTTCTACCAAGATACAGAACGTCCGTCACATTTATTCCCCCCAGTTACAGTAACAGCTTCTACTAAGATACAGAGCGTCAGTCACATTTATTCCCCCCAGTTACAGTAACAGCTTCTACTAAGATGCAGAACGTCAGTCACATTTATTCCCCCAGTTACAGTAACAGCTTCTACCAAGATACAGAAGCGTCAGTCACATTTATTCCCCCAGTTACAGTAACAGTTTCTACCAAGATACAGAGCGTCAGTCACATTTATTCCCCAGTTACAGTAACAGCTTCTACCAAGATACAGAACGTCAGTCACATTTATTCCCCCCAGTTACAGTAACAGCTTCTACCAAGATACAGAACGTCAGTCACATTTATTCCCCCAGTTACAGTAACAGCTTCTACCAAGATACAGAACGTCAGTCACATTTATTCCTCCAGTTACAGTAACAGCTTCTACCAAGATACAGAACGTCAGTCACATTTATTCCTCCCAGTTACAGTAACAGCTTCTACCAAGATACAGAACGTCAGTCACATTTATTCCCCCCAGTTACAGTAACAGCTTCTACCAAGATACAGAACGTCAGTCACATTTATTCCTCCAGTTACAGTAACAGCTTCTACCAAGATACAGAACGTCAGTCACATTTATTCCCCCCAGTTACAGTAACAGCTTCTACCAAGATACAGAGCGTCAGTCACATTTATTCCTCCAGTTACAGTAACAGCTTCTACCAAGATACAGAACGTCAGTCACATTTATTCCCCCCAGTTACAGTAACAGCTTCTACCAAGATACAGAGCGTCAGTCACATTTATTCCCCCCAGTTACAGTAACAGCTTCTACCAAGATACAGAACGTCAGTCACATTTATTCCCCCAGTTACAGTAACAGCTTCTACCAAGATACAGAGCGTCAGTCACATTTATTCCCTCCCAGTTACAGTAACAGCTTCTACCAAGATACAGAGCGTCAGTCACATTTATTCCCCCCAGTTACAGTAACAGCTTCTACCAAGATACAGAGCGTCAGTCACATTTATTCCCTCCAAGTTACAGTAACAGCTTCTACCAAGATACAGAACGTCAGTCACATTTATTCCTCCCAGTTACAGTAACAGCTTCTACCAAGATACAGAACGTCAGTCACATTTATTCCCCCCAGTTACAGTAACAGCTTCTACCAAGATACAGAGCGTCAGTCACATTTATTCCCCAGTCACATTTATTCCCCCCCAGTTACAGTAACAGCTTCTACCAAGATACAGAACGTCAGTCACATTTATTCCCCCCAGTTACAGTAACAGCTTCTACCAAGATACAGAGCGTCAGTCACATTTATTCCCCCCAGTCACATTTATTCCCCCAGTTACAGTAACAGCTTCTACCAAGATACAGAACGTCAGTCACATTTATTCCCCCAGTTACAGTAACAGCTTCTACCAAGATACAGAGCGTCAGTCACATTTATTCCCCCCAGTTACAGTAACAGCTTCTACCAAGATACAGAGCGTCAGTCACATTTATTCCTCCCAGTTACAGTAACAGCTTCTACCAAGATACAGAACGTCAGTCACATTTATTCCCCCAGTTACAGTAACAGCTTCTACCAAGATACAGAACGTCAGTCACATTTATTCCCCCCAGTTACAGTAACAGCTTCTACCAAGATACAGAACGTCAGTCACATTTATTCCCCCAGTTACAGTAACAGCTTCTACCAAGATACAGAAGCGTCCATCACATTTATTCCCTCCAGTTACAGTAACAGCTTCTACCAAGATACAGAACGTCAGTCACATTTATTCCTCCCAGTTACAGTAACAGCTTCTACCAAGATACAGAACGTTCAGTCACATTTATTCCCCCCAGTTACAGTAACAGCTTCTACCAAGATACAGAACGTCAGTCACATTTATTCCCCCAGTTACAGTAACAGCTTCTACCAAGATACAGAACGTCAGTCACATTTATTCCCCCAGTTACAGTAACAGCTTCTACCAAGATACAGAGCGTCAGTCACATTTATTCCCCCCAGTTACAGTAACAGCTTCTACCAAGATACAGAGCGTCAGTCACATTTATTCCCCCCAGTTACAGTAACAGCTTCTACCAAGATACAGAGCGTCAGTCACATTTATTCCCCCAGTTACAGTAACAGCTTCTACCAAGATACAGAACGTCAGTCACATTTATTCCCCCAGTTACAGTAACAGCTTCTACCAAGATACAGAGCGTCAGTCACATTTATTCCTCCAGTTACAGTAACAGCTTCTACCAAGATACAGAGCGTCAGTCACATTTATTCCCCCAGTTACAGTAACAGCTTCTACCAAGATACAGAACGTCAGTCACATTTATTCCTCCCAGTTACAGTAACAGCTTCTACCAAGATACAGAGCGTCAGTCACATTTATTCCCCCAGTTACAGTAACAGCTTCTACCAAGATACAGAACGTCAGTCACATTTATTCCCCCCAGTTACAGTAACAGCTTCTACCAAGATACAGAGCGTCAGTCACACTTATTCCCCCCAGTTACAGTAACAGCTTCTACCAAGATACAGAGCGTCAGTCACATTTATTCCCCCAGGTTACAGTAACAGCTTCTACCAAGATACAGAGCGTCAGTCACATTTATTCCCCCCAGTTACAGTAACAGCTTCTACCAAGATACAGAACGTCAGTCACATTTATTCCCTCCAGTTACAGTAACAGCTTCTACCAAGATACAGAGCGTCAGTCACATTTATTCCCCCCAGTTACAGTAACAGCTTCTACCAAGATACAGAGCGTCAGTCACATTTATTCCCCCAGTTACAGTAACAGCTTCTACCAAGATACAGAACGTCAGTCACATTTATTCCCCCCAGTTACAGTAACAGCTTCTACCAAGATACAGAACGTCAGTCACATTTATTCCCCCCAGTTACAGTAACAGCTTCTACCAAGATACAGAGCGTCAGTCACATTTATTCCTCCCAGTTACAGTAACAGCTTCTACCAAGATACAGCACGTCAGTCACATTTATTCCCCCAGTTACAGTAACAGCTTCTACCAAGATACAGAGCGTCAGTCACATTTATTCCCCCCAGTTACAGTAACAGCTTCTACCAAGATACAGAACGTCAGTCACATTTATTCCCCCCAGTTACAGTAACAGCTTCTACCAAGATACAGAACGTCAGTCACATTTATTCCCCCAGTTACAGTAACAGCTTCTGCCAAGATACAGAGCGTCCCATCACATTTATTCCCCTCCAGTTACAGTAACAGCTTCTACCAAGATACAGAACGTCAGTCACATTTATTCCCCCAGTTACAGTAACAGCTTCTACCAAGATACAGAACGTCAGTCACATTTATTCCCTCCAGTTACAGTAACAGCTTCTACCAAGATACAGAGCGTCAGTCACATTTATTCCCCCAGTTACAGTAACAGCTTCTACCAAGATACAGAGCGTCAGTCACATTTATTCCCCCCAGTTACAGTAACAGCTTCTACCAAGATACAGAGCGTCAGTCACATTTATTCCCCCAGTTACAGTAACAGCTTCTACCAAGATACAGAGCGTCAGTCACATTTATTCCCCCCAGTTACAGTAACAGCTTCTACCAAGATACAGAACGTCAGTCACATTTATTCCCTCCAGTTACAGTAACAGCTTCTACCAAGATACAGAGCGTCAGTCACATTTATTCCCCCCAGTTACAGTAACAGCTTCTACCAAGATACAGAGCGTCAGTCACATTTATTCCCCCAGTTACAGTAACAGCTTCTACCAAGATACAGAACGTCAGTCACATTTATTCCCCCCAGTTACAGTAACAGCTTCTACCAAGATACAGAGCGTCAGTCACATTTATTCCCCCAGTTACAGTAACAGCTTCTACCAAGATACAGAACGTCAGTCACATTTATTCCCCCAGTTACAGTAACAGCTTCTACCAAGATACAGAGCGTCAGTCACATTTATTCCCCCCAGTTACAGTAACAGCTTCTACCAAGATACAGAGCGTCAGTCACATTTATTCCCTCCAGTTACAGTAACAGCTTCTACTAAGATACAGAACGTCAGTCACATTTATTCCCCCCAGTTACAGTAACAGCTTCTACTAAGATACAGAGCGTCAGTCACATTTATTCCCCCCAGTCACATTTATTCCCCCAGTTACAGTAACAGCTTCTACCAAGATACAGAACGTCAGTCACATTTATTCCCCCAGTTACAGTAACAGCTTCTACTAAGATACAGAGCGTCAGTCACATTTATTCCCCCCAGTCACATTTATTCCCCCCAGTTACAGTAACAGCTTCTACCAAGATACAGAACGTCAGTCACATTTATTCCCCCAGTTTACAGTAACAGCTTCTACCAAGATACAGAACGTCAGTCACATTTATTCCCCCCAGTTACAGTAACAGCTTCTACCAAGATACAGAACGTCAGTCACATTTATTCCCCCAGTTACAGTAACAGCTTCTACCAAGATACAGAGCGTCAGTCACATTTATTCCTCCAGTTACAGTAACAGCTTCTACCAAGATACAGAACGTCAGTCACATTTATTCCCCCCAGTTACAGTAACAGCTTCTACCAAGATACAGAGCGTCAGTCACATTTATTCCCCCAGTTACAGTAACAGCTTCTACCAAGATACAGAGCGTCAGTCACATTTATTCCTCCCAGTTACAGTAACAGCTTCTACCAAGATACAGAACGTCAGTCACATTTATTCCCCCAGTTACAGTAACAGCTTCTACCAAGATACAGAGCGTCAGTCACATTTATTCCATCCCAGTTACAGTAACAGCTTCTACCAAGATACAGAACGTCAGTCACATTTATTCCTCCCAGTTACAGTAACAGCTTCTACCAAGATACAGAGCGTCAGTCACATTATTCCCCCCAGTTACAGTAACAGCTTCTACCAAGATACAGAACGTCAGTCACATTTATTCCCCCCAGTTACAGTAACAGCTTCTACCAAGATACAGAGCGTCAGTCACATTTATTCCCCCCCAGTTACAGTAACAGCTTCTACCAAGATACAGAGCGTCAGTCACATTTATTCCCCCCCAGTTACAGTAACAGCTTCTACCAAGATACAGAGCGTCAGTCACATTTATTCCCCCCAGTTACAGTAACAGCTTCTACCAAGATACAGAACGTCAGTCACATTTATTCCTCCCAGTTACAGTAACAGCTTCTACCAAGATACAGAGCGTCAGTCACATTTATTCCCCCCAGTTACAGTAACAGCTTCTACCAAGATACAGAGCGTCAGTCACATTTATTCCTCCCAGTTACAGTAACAGCTTCTACCAAGATACAGAGCGTCAGTCACATTTATTCCCCCCAGTTACAGTAACAGCTTCTACCAAGATACAGAACGTCAGTCACATTTATTCCCCCCAGTCACATTTATTCCCCCCAGTTACAGTAACAGCTTCTACCAAGATACAGAACGTCAGTCACATTTATTCCCCCCAGTTACAGTAACAGCTTCTACCAAGATACAGAGCGTCAGTCACATGTATTCCCCCCAGTTACAGTAACAGCTTCTACCAAGATACAGAGCGTCAGTCACATTTATTCCCCCCAGTCACATTTATTCCCCCCAGTTACAGTAACAGCTTCTACCAAGATACAGAACGTCAGTCACATTTATTCCCCCCAGTCACATTTATTCCCCCCAGTTACAGTAACAGCTTCTACCAAGATACAGAACGTCAGTCACATTTATTCCCCCCAGTTACAGTAACAGCTTCTACCAAGATACAGAGCGTCAGTCACATTTATTCCCCCCAGTTACAGTAACAGCTTCTACCAAGATACAGAGCGTCAGTCACATTTATTCCCCCCAGTCACATTTATTCCCCCCAGTTACAGTAACAGCTTCTACCAAGATACAGAGCGTCAGTCACATTTATTCCCCCCAGTTACAGTAACAGCTTCAACCAAGATACAGAGCGTCAGTCACATTTATTCCCCCCAGTTACAGTAACAGCTTCTACCAAGATACAGAACGTCAGTCACATTTATTCCCCCAGTTACAGTAACAGCTTCTACCAAGATACAGAACGTCAGTCACATTTATTCCCCCCAGTTACAGTAACAGCTTCTACCAAGATACAGAACGTCAGTCACATTTATTCCCCCCAGTTACAGTAACAGCTTCTACCAAGATACAGAGCGTCAGTCACATTTATTCCCCCCAGTTTACAGTAACAGCTTCTACCAAGATACAGAACGTCAGTCACATTTATTCCCCCCAGTTACAGTAACAGCTTCTACCAAGATACAGAGCGTCAGTCACATTTATTCCCCCCAGTTACAGTAACAGCTTCTACCAAGATACAGAACGTCAGTCACATTTATTCCTCCCAGTTACAGTAACAGCTTCTACCAAGATACAGAACGTCAGTCACATTTATTCCTCCCAGTTACAGTAACAGCTTCTACCAAGATACAGAACGTCAGTCACATTTATTCCCCCCAGTCACATTTATTCCCCCAGTTACAGTAACAGCTTCTATCAAGATACAGAACGTCAGTCACATTTATTCCCCCCAGTTACAGTAACAGCTTCTACCAAGATACAGAGCGTCAGTCACATTTATTCCCCCCAGTCACATTTATTCCCCCCAGATACAGTAACAGCTTTCTACCAAGATACAGAGCGTCAGTCACATTTATTCCCCCAGTCACATTTATTCCCCCCCAGTTACAGTAACAGCTTCTACCAAGATACAGAGCGTCAGTCACATTTATTCCCCCCAGTTACAGTAACAGCTTCTACCAAGATACAGAGCGTCAGTCACATTTATTCCCCCCAGTTACAGTAACAGCTTCTACCAAGATACAGAGCGTCAGTCACATTTATTCCCCCCAGTTACAGTAACAGCTTCTAGCAAGATACAGAGCGTCAGTCACATTTATTCCCCCCAGTTACAGTAACAGCTTCTACCAAGATACAGAGCGTCAGTCACATTTATTCCCCCCAGTTACAGTAACAGCTTCTACCAAGATACAGAGCGTCAGTCACATTTATTCCCCCCAGTTACAGTAACAGCTTCTACCAAGATACAGAGCGTCAGTCACATTTATTCCCCCCAGTTACAGTAACAGCTTCTACCAAGATACAGAGCGTCAGTCACATTTATTCCCCCCAGTTACAGTAACAGCTTCTACCAAGATACAGAGCGTCAGTCACATTTATTCCCCCCAGTTACAGTAACAGCTTCTACCAAGATACAGAACGTCAGTCACATTTATTCCTCCCAGTTACAGTAACAGCTTCTACCAAGATACAGAACGTCAGTCACATTTATTCCTCCCAGTTACAGTAACAGCTTCTACCAAGATACAGAACGTCAGTCACATTTATTCCCCCCAGTCACATTTATTCCCCCCAGTTTCAGTAACAGCTTCTATCAAGATACAGAACGTCAGTCACATTTATTCCCCCCAGTTACAGTAACAGCTTCTACCAAGATACAGAGCGTCAGTCACATTTATTCCCCCCAGTCCACATTTATTCCCCCCAGTTACAGTAACAGCTTCTACCAAGATACAGAGCGTCAGTCACATTTATTCCCCCCAGTCACATTTATTCCCCCCAGTTACAGTAACAGCTTCTACCAAGATACAGAGCGTCAGTCACATTTATTCCCCCCAGTTACAGTAACAGCTTCTACCAAGATACAGAGCGTCAGTCACATTTATTCCCCCCAGTTACAGTAACAGCTTCTACCAAGATACAGAGCGTCAGTCCACATTTATTCCCCCCAGTCACATTTATTCCCCCCAGTTACAGTAACAGCTTCTACCAAGATACAGAGCGTCAGTCACATTTATTCCCCCCAGTTACAGTAACAGCTTCTACCAAGATACAGAACGTCAGTCACATTTATTCCTCCCAGTTACAGTAACAGCTTCTACCAAGATACAGAACGTCAGTAACATTTATTCCTCCCAGTTACAGTAACAGCTTCTACCAAGATACAGAACGTCAGTCACATTTATTCCCCCCAGTCACATTTATTCCCCCCAGTTACAGTAACAGCTTCTACCAAGATACAGAACGTCAGTCACATTTATTCCCCCCAGTTACAGTAACAGCTTCTACCAAGATACAGAGCGTCAGTCACATTTATTCCCCCCAGTCACATTTATTCCCCCCAGTTACAGTAACAGCTTCTACCAAGATACAGAGCGTCAGTCACATTTATTCCCCCCAGTCACATTTATTCCCCCAGTCACATTTATTCCCCCCAGTTACAGTAACAGCTTCTACCAAGATACAGAGCGTCAGTCACATTTATTCCCCCCCAGTTACAGTAAAAGCTTCTACCAAGATACAGAGCGTCAGTCACATTTATTCCCCCCAGTTACAGTAACAGCTTCTACCAAGATACAGAGCGTCAGTCACATTTATTCCCCCCAGTTACAGTAACAGCTTCTACCAAGATACAGAGCGTCAGTCCACATTTATTCCCCCCAGTTACAGTAACAGCTTCTACCAAGATACAGAGCGTCAGTCACATTTATTCCCCCCAGTTACAGTAACAGCTTCTACCAAGATACAGAGCGTCAGTCACATTTATTCCCCCCAGTTACAGTAACAGCTTCTACCAAGATACAGAACGTCAGTCACATTTATTCCCCCCAGTTACAGTAACAGCTTCTACCAAGATACAGAGCGTCAGTCACATTTATTCCCCCCAGTTACAGTAACAGCTTCTACCAAGATACAGAACGTCAGTCACATTTATTCCTCCCAGTTACAGTAACAGCTTCTACCAAGATACAGAACGTCAGTCACATTTATTCCTCCCAGTTACAGTAACAGCTTCTACCAAGATACAGAACGTCAGTCACATTTATTCCCCCCAGTCACATTTATTCCCCCCAGTTACAGTAACAGCTTCTACCAAGATACAGAACGTCAGTCACATTTATTCCCCCCAGTTACAGTAACAGCTTCTACCAAGATACAGAGCGTCAGTCACATTTATTCCCCCCCAGTCACATTTATTCCCCCCAGTTACAGTAACAGCTTCTACCAAGATACAGAGCGTCAGTCACATTTATTCCCCCCAGTCACATTTATTCCCCCCAGTTACAGTAACAGCTTCTACCAAGATACAGAGCGTCAGTCACATTTATTCCCCCCAGTTACAGTAACAGCTTCTACCAAGATACAGAACGTCAGTCACATTTATTCCTCCTAGTTACAGTAACAGCTTCTACCAAGATACAGAACGTCAGTCACATTTATTCCTCCCAGTTACAGTAACAGCTTCTACCAAGATACAGAACGTCAGTCACATTTATTCCCCCCAGTCACATTTATTCCCCCCAGTTACAGTAACAGCTTCTACCAAGATACAGAGCGTCAGTCACATTTATTCCCCCAGTCACATTTATTCCCCCCAGTTACAGTAACAGCTTCTACCAAGATACAGAGCGTCAGTCACATTTATTCCCCCCAGTCACATTTATTCCCCCCAGTTACAGTAACGGCTTCTACCAAGATACAGAGCGTCAGTCACATTTATTCCCCCCAGTCACATTTATTCCCCCCAGTTACAGTAACAGCTTCTACCAAGATACAGAGCGTCAGTCACATTTATTCCTCCCAGTTACAGTAACAGCTTCTACCAAGATACAGAACGTCAGTCACATTTATTCCTCCCAGTTACAGTAACAGCTTCTACCAAGATACAGAACGTCAGTCACATTTATTCCCCCCAGTTACAGTAACAGCTTCTACCAAGATACAGAGCGTCAGTCACATTTATTCCCCCCAGTCACATTTATTCCCCCCAGTTACAGTAACAGCTTCTACCAAGATACAGAACGTCAGCCACATTTATTCCCCCCAGTTACAGTAACAGCTTCTACCAAGATACAGAGCGTCAGTCACATTTATTCCCCCCAGTTACAGTAACAGCTTCTACCAAGATACAGAGCGTCAGTCACATTTATTCCCCCAGTTACAGTAACAGCTTCTACCAAGATACAGAGCGTCAGTCACACGCAGAGCGATTTATCTCTCAGGAAGTCTGGGGCTGGGTACAGGCTGAGCGTCCGCGGATGGGGCCGGCGTATCGCTCACATTAGCGCATACCGGGCAGTGTGTAAGCGGTGGCTAGCGGCGGCGGCGGCGGGTGTGATGCGCTGCATGTTCCGTCGCTCACTCTGTCTCCCGTTTCAAAATGATTACTTGTACTGTGACGGGGAATACATTGCAGGACATGACACTAGCGCAGCCAGAACTGTGTCATAAGCAGCGTCGGGTAGCACGTGCACACGCTACAATTTGTAACACTTATATCATACCGCGCAACATCGCCCTCTCCAATGCTCTGCTCCTGGGGTCGCGTTACTGGCGGCCAGGATCGCAGTGGTCAACATCCCGACACCAGGATCCCGGCTGCGGGTGTGGTATAGATAGACAGTCATTAGGTAGACACCATATGGTCGACAGTCAGACAGGGTCATAAGTGAGACACAAAAAAATTTGGTGAAATTCGGCCGCTCGCCACGCTTCGGGCGCAGTGTCTCGCTCCGCATCGCTCGCTACAACTTTACTAAAAGGTAATAGTTTGTGACATGAATAGTAAATGAGGTAAAAGTTGTAAAAAACACAGAAAAACCAAAAAACATTTTTTTGTGTGACTTATGACCTTGTCTGACTTTTGATCCTGTCTGACTATTGACCCTGTCTATTGACCCTGTCTGACTTTTGACCGTCTGACTTTTGGCCCTGTCTGACCTTTGACTGTCTGACTTTTGACCCTGTCTAAACTTTGACTGTCTGACTTTTGACCCTGTCTGACTTTTGACCCTGTCTGACTTTTGACCCTGTCTGACTTTTGACCCTGTCTGACTTTTGACCCTGTCTGACCTTTGACTGTCGACCATATGGTGTCTACCTAATGACTGTCTATCTATAGACTGAAACCTCCCGGCTGCAGAATGCCGGTGGTGGAGGTAAGCGCAATGAAGCCCCTTGCGGTCTTGGTGGCTCGCTGCTCTCGTCACAGGTTCTATTCCCACTCTATGGGTGTTGTGGACCCCACCAGTGGGAATAGTCCCTGCTAGCCGGCACACCGACCGTCAGGATTGTCAGGGTTCGGGATGTAGTGGTCAGTATTGTGACCAGCGGTCACATGACTACATCCCGTGCATACACACGGTGAAATATTGACTATGCGTTTTCACTTGATCTCCCCCAGAGCCCAGAAGCACCGATATTGTGTATACGGGTTGGTATCGTTATACCAGCGCCCAACATCCCGGCGGTCAGAATGCCAGCAGCCAGGGTGAGCGCAAAAGAGCCCCTCTTGGGCATGGTGGCGTCTATGTGCGCCACGCTATTTATTCTCCCTCCAGGGTTGTCATGGATAACCCAAGAGGGAGAATAGGTGTCAGGATCCCGAGACAGCTGGGGATATTGAATGCTTCCCGTCTATACACACAGTGTGATTTTGGCTGTGTGCGATTTTGGCTATGTGCGATTTTGGCTACGTGTGATTTTGGCTACATATGATTTTGGCTGTGTGTGATTTTGGCTATGTGTGATTTTGGCTGTTAGATTTTGGCTATGTGCGATTTTGGCTGTGTGCGATTTTGGCTGTGTGCGATTTTGGCTGCGTGCGATTTTGGCTGCGTGTGATTTTGGCTATGTGTGATTTTGGCTATGTGTGATTTTGGCTGTGTGTGATTTTGGCTGTGTGTGATTTTGGCTGTGTGTGATTTCGGCTATGTGCGATGTTAGCTGTGTGTGATTTTGGCTGTGTGTGATTTTGGCTATGTGTGATTTTGGCTGTGTGCGATTTTGGCTGTGTGTGATTTTGGCTATGTGTGATTTTGGCTGTGTGCGATTTTGGCTGTGTGCGATTTTGCCTGTGTGCGATTTTGGCTGTGTGCGATTTTGGCTGTGTGTGATGTGATGTGATGTTGGCTGTGTGTGATTTTGGCTGTGTGTGATTATGGCTGTGTGTGACTATGGCTATGTGTGATTTTGACTATGTGTGATTTTGGCTATGTGTGATTTTGCCTGTGTGCGATTTTGGCTGTGTGCGATTTTGGCTGTGTGCGATTTTGGCTGTGTGCGATTTTGGCTGTGTGCGATTTTGGCTGTGTGCGATTTTGGCTATATGTGATTTTGGCTGTGTGCGCTTTTGGCTTTGTGCGATTTTGGCTATATGTGATTTTGGCTGTGTGCGATTTTGGCTATGTGCGCTTTTGGCTATGTGCGATTTTGGCTATGTGCGATTTTGGCTGTGTGTGATTTTGGCTGTGTGTGATTATGGCTGTGTGTGATTATGGCTGTGTGTGAATATGGCTGTGTGTGATTATGGCTATGTGTGATTTTGGCTGTGTGTGATTTTGGCTGTGATGACAGAGGGACACACAGCACACAGGTGACAGAGGGACACACAGCACACAGGTGACAGAGGGACACACAGCACACAGGTGATAGAGGGACACACAGCACACAGGTGATAGAGGGACACACAGCACACAGCTGATAGAGGGACACACAGGTGACAGAGGGACACACAGCACACAGGTGACAGAGGGACACACAGCACACAGGTGATAGAGGGACACACAGCACACAGGTGACAGAGGGACGCACAGCACACAGGTGACAGAGATACACACAGCACACAGGTGACAGAGGGACACACAGCACACAGGTGACAGAGGGACACACAGCACACAGGTGACAGAGATACACACAGCACACAGGTGATAGAGGGACACACAGCACACAGGTGACAGAGGGACGCACAGCACACAGGTGACAGAGATACACACAGCACACAGGTGACAGAGGGACACACAGCACACAGGTGACAGAGGGACACACAGCACACAGGTGATAGAGGGACGCACAGCACACAGGTGACAGAGGGACGCACAGCACACAGGTGACAGAGATACACACAGCACACAGGTGACAGAGGGACACACAGCACACAGGTGACAGAGGGACACACAGCACACAGGTGACAGAGATACACACAGCACACAGGTGACAGAGGGACGCACAGCACACAGGTGACAGAGGGACGCACAGCACACAGGTGACAGAGGGACGCACAGCACACAGGTGACAGAGGGACGCACAGCACACAGGTGACATAGGGACGCACAGCACACAGGTGACAGAGGGACGCACAGCACACAGGTGACAGAGGAACGCACAGCACACAGGTGACATAGGGACGCACAGCACACAGGTGACAGAGGAACGCACAGCACACAGGTGACAGGGGGGTCACACAGCACAGCACACAGGTGACAGAGGGTCACACAGCACAGCACACAGGTGACAGAGGGACGCACAGCACACAAGTGACAGAGGGACGCACAGCACACAGGTGACAGAGGGACGCACAGCACACAGGTGACAGAGTGACGCACAGCACACAGGTGACAGATGGACGCACAGCACACAGGTGACAGAGGGACACACAGCACACAGGTGACAGAGATACACACAGCACACAGATGACAGAGGGACACACAGCACACAGGTGACAGAGATACACACAGCACACAGGTGACATAGGGACGCACAGCACACAGGTGACAGAGGAACGCACAGCACACAGGTGACAGAGGGACGCACAGCACACAGGTGACAGAGGAACGCACAGCACACAGGTGACAGAGGGTCACACAGGTGACAGAGGGACGCACAGCACACAGGTGACAGAGGGACGCACAGCACACAAGTGACAGAGGGACGCACAGCACACAGGTGACAGAGGGACGCACAGCACACAGGTGACAGAGGGACGCACAGCACACAGGTGACAGAGGGACGCACAGCACACAGGTGACAGAGGGACGCACAGCACACAGGTGACAGAGGGACGCACAGCACACAGGTGACAGAGATACACACAGCACACAGGTGACAGAGGGACACACAGCACACAGGTGACAGATACACACAGCACACAGGTGACAGAGGGACGCACAGCACACAGGTGACAGAGGGACGCACAGCACACAAGTGACAGAGGGACGCACAGCACACAGGTGACAGAGATACACACAGCACACAGGTGACAGAGGGACGCACAGCACACAGGTGACAGATACACACAGCACACAGGTGACAGAGGGACGCACAGCACACAGGTAACAGAGGGACGCACAGCACACAGGTGACAGAGGGACGCACAGCACACAGGTGACAGAGGGACGCACAGCACACAGGTGACAGAGGGACGCACAGCACACAGGTGACAGAGGGACGCACAGCACACAGGTGACAGTGGGACGCACAGCACACAGGTGACAGAGGGACGCACAGCACACAGGTGACAGAGGAACGCACAGCACACAGGTGACAGAGGAACGCACAGCACACAGGTGACAGGGGGTCACACAGCACAGCACACAGGTGACAGAGGGACGCACAGCACACAAGTGACAGAGGGACGCACAGCACACAGGTGACAGAGTGACGCACAGCACACAGGTGACAGATGGACGCACAGCACACAGGTGACAGAGGGACACACAGCACACAGGTGACAGAGATACACACAGCACACAGGTGACAGAGGGACACACAGCACACAGGTGACAGAGATACACACAGCACACAGGTGACATAGGGACGCACAGCACACAGGTGACAGTGGGACGCACAGCACACAGGTGACAGAGGAACGCACAGCACACAGGTGACAGAGGGACGCACAGCACACAGGTGACAGAGGAACGCACAGCACACAGGTGACAGAGGGTCACACAGCACAGCACACAGGTGACAGAGGGACGCACAGCACACAGGTGACAGAGGGACGCACAGCACACAAGTGACAGAGGGACGCACAGCACACAGGTGACAGAGGAACGCACAGCACACAGGTGACAGAGGGTCACACAGCACAGCACACAGGTGACAGAGGGACGCACAGCACACAGGTGACAGAGGGACGCACAGCACACAAGTGACAGAGGGACGCACAGCACACAGGTGACAGAGGGACGCACAGCACACAGGTGACAGAGGGACGCACAGCACACAGGTGACAGAGGGACGCACAGCACACAGGTGACAGAGGGACGCACAGCACACAGGTGACAGAGGGACGCACAGCACACAGGTGATAGAGGGACGCACAGCACACAGGTGACAGAGGGACGCACAGCACACAGGTGACATAGGGACGCACAGCACACAGGTGACAGAGGGACGCACAGCACACAGGTGACAGAGGAACGCACAGCACACAGGTGACAGAGGGACGCACAGCACACAGGTGACAGAGGAACGCACAGCACACAGGTGACAGGGGGTCACACAGCACAGCACACAGGTGACAGAGGGTCACACAGCACAGCACACAAGTGACAGAGGGACGCACAGCACACAGGTGACAGAGGGACGCACAGCACACAGGTGACAGAGGGACGCACAGCACACAGGTGACAGAGGGACACACAGCACACAGGTGACAGAGATACACACAGCACACAGGTGACATAGGGACGCACAGCACACAGGTGACAGAGGAACGCACAGCACACAGGTGACAGAGGGACGCACAGCACACAGGTGACAGAGGAACGCACAGCACACAGGTGACAGAGGGACGCACAGCACACAGGTGACAGAGGAACGCACAGCACACAGGTGACAGGGGGTCACACAGCACAGCACACAGGTGACAGAGGGTCACACAGCACAGCACACAAGTGACAGAGGGACGCACAGCACACAGGTGACAGAGGGACGCACAGCACACAGGTGACAGAGATACACACAGCACACAGGTGACAGAGGGACACACAGCACACAGGTGACAGATACACACAGCACACAGGTGACAGAGGGACGCACAGCACACAGGTGACAGAGGGACGCACAGCACACAAGTGACAGAGGGACGCACAGCACACAGGTGACAGAGATACACACAGCACACAGGTGACAGAGGGACGCACAGCACACAGGTGACAGATACACACAGCACACAGGTGACAGAGGGACGCACAGCACACAGGTAACAGAGGGACGCACAGCACACAGGTGACAGAGGGACGCACAGCACACAGGTGACAGAGGGACGCACAGCACACAGGTGACAGAGGGACGCACAGCACACAGGTGACAGAGGGACGCACAGCACACAGGTGACAGTGGGACGCACAGCACACAGGTGACAGAGGGACGCACAGCACACAGGTGACAGAGGAACGCACAGCACACAGGTGACAGAGGAACGCACAGCACACAGGTGACAGGGGGTCACACAGCACAGCACACAGGTGACAGAGGGACGCACAGCACACAAGTGACAGAGGGACGCACAGCACACAGGTGACAGAGTGACGCACAGCACACAGGTGACAGATGGACGCACAGCACACAGGTGACAGAGGGACACACAGCACACAGGTGACAGAGATACACACAGCACACAGGTGACAGAGGGACACACAGCACACAGGTGACAGAGATACACACAGCACACAGGTGACATAGGGACGCACAGCACACAGGTGACAGTGGGACGCACAGCACACAGGTGACAGAGGAACGCACAGCACACAGGTGACAGAGGGACGCACAGCACACAGGTGACAGAGGAACGCACAGCACACAGGTGACAGAGGGTCACACAGCACAGCACACAGGTGACAGAGGGACGCACAGCACACAGGTGACAGAGGGACGCACAGCACACAAGTGACAGAGGGACGCACAGCACACAGGTGACAGAGGAACGCACAGCACACAGGTGACAGAGGGTCACACAGCACAGCACACAGGTGACAGAGGGACGCACAGCACACAGGTGACAGAGGGACGCACAGCACACAAGTGACAGAGGGACGCACAGCACACAGGTGACAGAGGGACGCACAGCACACAGGTGACAGAGGGACGCACAGCACACAGGTGACAGAGGGACGCACAGCACACAGGTGACAGAGGGACGCACAGCACACAGGTGACAGAGGGACGCACAGCACACAGGTGATAGAGGGACGCACAGCACACAGGTGACAGAGGGACGCACAGCACACAGGTGACATAGGGACGCACAGCACACAGGTGACAGAGGGACGCACAGCACACAGGTGACAGAGGAACGCACAGCACACAGGTGACAGAGGGACGCACAGCACACAGGTGACAGAGGAACGCACAGCACACAGGTGACAGGGGGTCACACAGCACAGCACACAGGTGACAGAGGGTCACACAGCACAGCACACAAGTGACAGAGGGACGCACAGCACACAGGTGACAGAGGGACGCACAGCACACAGGTGACAGAGGGACGCACAGCACACAGGTGACAGAGGGACGCACAGCACACAGGTGACAGAGGGACACACAGCACACAGGTGACAGAGATACACACAGCACACAGGTGACATAGGGACGCACAGCACACAGGTGACAGAGGAACGCACAGCACACAGGTGACAGAGGGACGCACAGCACACAGGTGACAGAGGAACGCACAGCACACAGGTGACAGTGGGACGCACAGCACACAGGTGACAGAGGGACGCACAGCACACAGGTGACAGAGGAACGCACAGCACACAGGTGACAGAGGGACGCACAGCACACAGGTGACAGAGGGACGCACAGCACACAGGTGACAGAGGGACGCACAGCACACAGGTGACAGAGGGACGCACAGCACACAGGTGACAGAGGGACGCACCGCACACAGGTGACAGAGGGACGCACAGCACACAGGTGACAGAGGAACGCACAGCACACAGGTGACAGAGGGACGCACAGCACACAGGTGACAGAGGAACGCACAGCACACAGGTGACAGGGGGTCACACAGCACAGCACACAGGTGACAGAGGGTCACACAGCACAGCACACAGGTGACAGAGGGACACACAGCACACAGGTGACAGAGATACACACAGCACACAGGTGACAGAGGGACACACAGCACACAGGTGACAGAGATGCACACAGGTGACATAGGGACGCACAGCACACAGGTGACAGTGGGACGCACAGCACACAGGTGACAGAGGAACGCACAGCACACAGGTGACAGAGGGTCACACAGCACAGCACACAGGTGACAGAGGGACGCACAGCACACAGGTGACAGAGGGACGCACAGCACACAAGTGACAGAGGGACGCACAGCACACAGGTGACAGAGGGACGCACAGCACACAGGTGACAGAGGGACGCACAGCACACAGGTGACAGAGGGACGCACAGCACACAGGTGACAGAGGGACGCACAGCACACAGGTGACAGAGTGACGCACAGCACACAGGTGACAGATGGACACACAGCACACAGGTGACAGAGATACACACAGCACACAGGTGACAGAGGGACACACAGCACACAGGTGACAGAGATACACACAGCACACAGGTGACATAGGGACGCACAGCACACAGGTGACAGAGGAACGCACAGCACACAGGTGACAGAGGGACGCACAGCACACAGGTGACAGAGGAACGCACAGCACACAGGTGACAGAGGGTCACACAGCACAGCACACAGGTGACAGAGGAACGCACAACACACAGGTGACAGAGGGACGCACAGCACACAGGTGACAGTGGGACGCACAACACACAGGTGACAGAGGGACGCACAGCACACAGGTGACAGAGGGACGCACAGCACACAGGTGACAGAGGGACGCACAGCACACAGGTGACAGAGGAACGCACAGCACACAGGTGACAGGGGGTCACACAGCACAGCACACAGGTGACAGGGGGTCACACAGCACAGCACACAGGTGACAGAGGGACGCACAGCACACAGGTGACAGAGGGACGCACAGCACACAAGTGACAGAGGGACGCACAGCACACAGGTGACAGAGGAACGCACAGCACACAGGTGACAGAGGGTCACACAGCACAGCACACAGGTGACAGAGGGACGCACAGCACACAGGTGACAGAGGGACGCACAGCACACAAGTGACAGAGGGACGCACAGCACACAGGTGACAGAGGGACGCACAGCACACAGGTGATAGATGGACGCACAGCACACAGGTGATAGAGGGACGCACAGCACACAGGTGACAGAGGGTCACACAGCACAGCACACAGGTGACAGAGGGACGCACAGCACACAGGTGACAGAGGGACGCACAGCACACAAGTGACAGAGGGACGCACAGCACACAGGTGACAGAGGGACGCACAGCACACAGGTGACAGAGGGACGCACAGCACACAGGTGACAGAGGGACGCACAGCACACAGGTGATAGATGGACGCACAGCACACAGGTGATAGAGGGACGCACAGCACACAGGTGACAGAGGGACGCACAGCACACAGGTGACATAGGGACGCACAGCACACAGGTGACATAGGGACGCACAGCACACAGGTGACATAGGGACGCACAGCACACAGGTGACATAGGGACGCACAGCACACAGGTGACAGTGGGATGCACAGCACACAGGTGACAGAGGAACGCACAGCAAACAGGTGACAGAGGGACCCACACCACACAGGTGACAGAGGAACGCACAGCACACAGGTGACAGAGGGTCACACAGCACACAGGTGACAGAGGGACGCACAGCACACAGGTGACAGAGGGACGCACAGCACACAAGTGACAGAGGGACGCACAGCACACAGGAGACAGAGGTTCACACAGCACAGCACACAGGTGACAGAGGGATGCACAGCACACAGGTGACAGAGGGACGCACAGCACACAAGTGACAGAGGGACGCACAGCACACAGGTGCTAGAGGGACGCACAGCACACAGGTGCTAGAGGGATGCACAGCACACAGGTGATAGAGGGGCGCACAGCACCCAGGTGATAGAGGGACGCACAGCACACAGGTGATAGAGGGACCCACACCACACAGGTGACAGAGGAACGCACAGCACACAGGTGACAGAGGGACTCACAGCACACAGGTGACAGAGGGACGCACAGCACACAGGTGACAGAGGGACGCACAGCACACAGGTGACAGAGGGACGCACAGCACACAGGAGACAGAGGGACGCACAGCACACAAGTGACAGAGGGACGCACAGCACACAGGTGCTAGAGGGACGCACAGCACACAGGTGCTAGAGGGACGCACAGCACACAGGTGATAGAGGCATGCACAGCACACAGGTGACAGAGGGACACACAGCACACAGGTGACAGAGGGACGCACAGCACACAGGTGACATAGGGACGCACAGCACACAGGTGATAGAGG
This sequence comes from Pseudophryne corroboree, assembly GCF_028390025.1. Lineage (NCBI taxonomy): Eukaryota > Metazoa > Chordata > Amphibia > Anura > Myobatrachidae > Pseudophryne > Pseudophryne corroboree. The sequence continues at coordinate 846,637,719 of NC_086448.1, forward strand.
GACGCACAGCACACAGGTGACAGAGGGACACAGCACACAGGTGACAGACTGTCACACAGGTGCTAGAGGGACACACAGCACACAGGTGACAGAGGGACACACAGGTGCTAGAAGGACACACAGTACACAGCTGACGGAGGAACACACAGCACACAGGTGACAGAGGGACGCACAGCACACAGGTGACAGAGGGACGCACAGCACACAGGTGACAGAGGGACGCACAGCACACAGGTGACAGAGGGACGCACAGCACACAGGTGACAGTGGGACGCACAGCACACAGGTGACAGAGGGACGCACAGCACACAGGTGACAGAGGGACGCACAGCACACAGGTGACAGAGGGACGCACAGCACACAGGTGACTGAGGAACGCACAGCACACAGGTGACAGGGTCACACAGCACAGCACACAGGTGACAGGGTCACACAGCACAGCACACAGGTGACAGAGGGACGCACAGCACACAGGTGACAGAGGGACGCACAGCACACAGGTGACAGAGGGACGCACAGTACACAGGTGACAGAGGGACGCACAGCACACAGGTGACAGAGGGATGCACAGCACACAGGTCACAGAGGGACGCACAGCACACAGGTGACAGAGGAACGCACAGCACACAGGTGACAGAGGGACGCACAGCACACAGGTGACAGAGGGACGCACAGCACACAGGTGACAGAGGGACGCACAGCACACAGGTGACAGAGGGACGCACAGCACACAGGTGACAGAGGAACGCACAGCACACAGGTGACCGAGGGTCACACAGCACAGCACACAGGTGACAGAGGGACGTACAGCACACAGGTGACAGAGGGACGCACAGCACACAAGTGACAGAGGGACGCACAGCACACAGGTGACAGAGGGACGCACAGCACACAGGTGACAGGGACACACAGCACACAGGTGACAGAGGGACGCACAGCACACAGGTGACAGAGGGACGCACAGCACACAGGTGATAGAGGGACGCACAGCACACAGGTGACAGAGGGACGCACAGCACACAGGTGACAGAGGGACGCACAGCACACAGGTGACAGAGGGACGCACAGCACACAGGTGACAGAGGGACGCACAGCACACAGGTGACAGAGGGACGCACAGCACACAGGTGACAGAGGGACGCACAGCACACAGGTGACAGAGGGACGCACAGCACTCAGGTGACTGAGGAACGCACAGCACACAGGTGACAGAGGGTCACACAGCACAGCACACAGGTGACAGAGGGACGCACAGCACACAGGTGACAGAGGGACGCACAGCACACAGGTGACAGAGGGACGCACAGCACACAGGTGACAGAGGGACTCACAGCACACAGGTGACAGAGGGACGCACAGCACACTGGTGACAGAGGGACGCACAGCACACTGGTGATAGAGGGACGCACAGCACACAGGTGACAGAGGGATGCACAGCACACAGGTGACAGAGGGACGCACAGCACACAGGTGACAGAGGAACACACAGCACACAGGTGACAGAGGGACGCACAGCACACAGGTGACAGAGGGACGCACAGCACACAGGTGACAGAGGGACGCACAGCACACAGGTGACAGAGGGACGCACAGCACACAGGTGACAGAGGAACGCACAGCACACAGGTGACAGAGGGTCACACAGCACAGCACACAGGTGACAGAGGGACGTACAGCACACAGGTGACAGAGGGACGCACAGCACACAAGTGACAGAGGGACGCACAGCACACAGGTGACAGAGGGACGCACAGCACACAGGTGACAGAGGGACGCACAGCACACAGGTGACAGAGGGACGCACAGCACACAGGTGACAGAGGGACGCACAGCACACAGGTGACAGAGGGACGCACAGCACACAGGTGACAGAGGGATGCACAGCACACAGGTGACAGAGATACACACAGCACACAGGTGACAGAGGGTCACACAGCACAGCACACAGGTGACAGAGGGTCACACAGCACAGCACACAGGTGACAGAGGGACGCACAGCACACAAGTGACAGAGGGACGCACAGCACACAGGTGACAGAGGGACGCACAGCACACAGGTGACAGATGGACGCACAGCACACAGGTGACAGAGGGACACACAGCACACAGTTGACAGAGATACACACAGCACACAGGTGACAGAGGGACACACAGCACACAGGTGACAGAGATACACACAGCACACAGGTGACATAGGGACGCACAGCACACAGGTGACAGAGGAACGCACAGCACACAGGTGACAGAGGGACGCACAGCACACAGGTGACAGAGGGACGCACAGCACAGCACACAGGTGACAGAGGGACGCACAGCACACAGGTGACAGAGGGACGCACAGCACACAGGTGACAGTGGGACGCACAGCACACAGGTGACAGAGGGACGCACAGCACACAGGTGACAGAGGAACGCACAGCACACAGGTGACAGAGGGACGCACAGCACACAGGTGACAGAGGAACGCACAGCACACAGGTGACAGGGGGTCACACAGCACAGCACACAGGTGACAGAGGGTCACACAGCACAGCACACAGGTGACAGAGGGACACACAGCACACAGGTGACAGAGATACACACAGCACACAGGTGACAGAGGGACACACAGCACACAGGTGACAGAGATGCACACAGGTGACATAGGGACGCACAGCACACAGGTGACAGTGGGACGCACAGCACACAGGTGACAGAGGAACGCACAGCACACAGGTGACAGAGGGACGCACAGCACACAGGTGACAGAGGAACGCACAGCACACAGGTGACAGAGGGTCACACAGCACAGCACACAGGTGACAGAGGGACGCACAGCACACAGGTGACAGAGGGACGCACAGCACACAAGTGACAGAGGGACGCACAGCACACAGGTGACAGAGGAACGCACAGCACACAGGTGACAGAGGGTCACACAGCACAGCACACAGGTGACAGAGGGACGCACAGCACACAGGTGACAGAGGGACGCACAGCACACAAGTGACAGAGGGACGCACAGCACACAGGTGACAGAGGGACGCACAGCACACAGGTGACAGAGGGACGCACAGCACACAGGTGACAGAGGGACGCACAGCACACAGGTGACAGCGGGACGCACAGCACACAGGTGACAGAGGGACGCACAGCACACAGGTGACAGAGGGACGCACAGCACACAGGTGACAGATGGACGCACAGCACACAGGTGACAGAGGGACACACAGCACACAGGTGACAGAGATACACACAGCACACAGGTGACAGAGGGACACACAGCACACAGGTGACAGAGATACACACAGCACACAGGTGACATAGGGACGCACAGCCCACAGGTGACAGAGGAACGCACAGCACACAGGTGACAGAGGGACGCACAGCACACAGGTGACAGAGGAACGCACAGCACACAGGTGACAGTGGGACGCACAGCACACAGGTGACAGAGGGACGCACAGCACACAGGTGACAGAGGAACGCACAGCACACAGGTGACAGAGGGATGCACAGCACACAGGTGACAGGAACGCACAGCACACAGGTGACAGGGGGTCACACAGCACAGCACACAGGTGACAGAGGGACGCACAGCACACAAGTGACAGAGGGACGCACAGCACACAGGTGACAGAGGGACGCACAGCACACAGGTGACAGAGGGACGCACAGCACACAGGTGACAGAGGGTCACACAGCACACAGGTGATAGAGGGACGCACAGCACACAGGTGATAGAGGGACGCACAGCACACAGGTGACAGAGGGACGCACAGCACACAGGTGACATAGGGACGCACAGCACACAGGTGACATAGGGACGCACAGCACACAGGTGACATAGGGACGCACAGCACACAGGTGACAGTGGGACGCACAGCACACAGGTGACAGAGGAACGCACAGCAAACAGGTGACAGAGGGACCCACACCACACAGGTGACAGAGGAACGCACAGCACACAGGTGACAGAGGGTCACACAGCACACAGGTGACAGAGGGACGCACAGCACACAGGTGACAGAGGGACGCACAGCACACAAGTGACAGAGGGACTCACAGCACACAGGTGACAGAGGGACGCACAGCACACAGGTGACAGAGGGACGCACAGCACACAGGTGACAGAGGGACGCACAGCACACAGGAGACAGAGGTTCACACAGCACAGCACACAGGTGACAGAGGGATGCACAGCACACAGGTGACAGAGGGACGCACAGCACACAAGTGACAGAGGGACGCACAGCACACAGGTGCTAGAGGGACGCACAGCACACAGGTGCTAGAGGGACGCACAGCACACAGGTGATAGAGGGGCGCACAGCACCCAGGTGATAGAGGGACGCACAGCACACAGGTGATAGAGGGATGCACAGCACACAGGTGATAGAGGCATGCACAGCACACAGGTGATAGAGGGACACACAGCACACAGGTGACAGAGGGACGCACAGCACACAGGTGACATAGGGACGCACAGCACACAGGTGATAGAGGGACGCACAGCACACAGGTGACAGAGGGACACAGCACACAGGTGACAGACTGTCACACAGGTGCTAGAGGGACACACAGCACACAGGTGACAGAGGGACACACAGGTGCTAGAAGGACACACAGTACACAGCTGACGGAGGAACACACAGCACACAGGTGACAGAGGGACGCACAGCACACAGGTGACAGAGGGACGCACAGCACACAGGTGACAGAGGGACGCACAGCACACAGGTGACAGTGGGACACACAGGTGACAGAGGGACGCACAGCACACAGGTGACAGAGGGACGCACAGCACACAGGTGACAGAGGGACGCACAGCACACAGGTGACTGAGGAACGCACAGCACACAGGTGACAGGGTCACACAGCACAGCACACAGGTGACAGGGTCACACAGCACAGCACACAGGTGACAGAGGGACGCACAGCACACAGGTGACAGAGGGACGCACAGCACACAGGTGACAGAGGGATGCACAGCACACAGGTCACAGAGGGACGCACAGCACACAGGTGACAGAGGAACGCACAGCACACAGGTGACAGAGGGACGCACAGGTGACAGAGGGACGCACAGCACACAGGTGACAGAGGGACGCACAGCACACAGGTGACAGAGGAACGCACAGCACACAGGTGACAGAGGGACGCACAGCACACAGGTGACAGAGGAACGCACAGCACACAGGTGACAGAGGGTCACACAGCACAGCACATAGGTGACAGAGGGACGTACAGCACACAGGTGACAGAGGGACGCACAGCACACAGGTGACAGAGGGACGCACAGCACACAGGTGACAGAGGGACGCACAGCACACAGGTGACAGAGGGACGCACAGCACACAGGTGACAGAGGGACGCACAGCACACAGGTGACAGAGGGACGCACAGCACACAGGTGACAGAGGGACGCACAGCACACAGGTGACAGAGGGACGCACAGCACACAGGTGACTGAGGAACGCACAGCACACAGGTGACAGAGTGTCGCACAGCACACAGGTGACAGAGGGACGCACAGCACACAGGTGACAGAGGGACGCACAGCACACAAGTGACAGAGGGACGCACAGCACACAGGTGACAGAGGGACGCACAGCACACAAGTGACAGAGGGACGCACAGCACACAGGTGACAGTGGGACGCACAGCACACAGGTGACAGAGGGACGCACAGCACACAGGTGACGGAGGGACGCACAGCACACAGGTGACAGAGGGACGCACAGCACACAGGTGACAGAGGGACGCACAGCACACAGGTGACTGAGGAACGCACAGCACACAGGTGACAGAGGGACGCACAGCACACAGGTGACAGAGGGACGCACAGCACACAAGTGACAGAGGGACGCACAGCACACAGGTGACAGAGGGACGCACAGCACACAAGTGACAGAGGGACGCACAGCACACAGGTGATAGAGGGACGCACAGCACACAGGTGACAGAGATACACACAGCACACAGGTGACAGAGGGACGCACAGCACACAGGTGACAGATGGACGCACAGCACACAGGTGACAGAGGGACGCACAGCACACAGGTGACAGAGGGACGCACAGCACACAGGTGACAGTGGGACGCACAGCACACAGGTGACAGAGGAACGCACAGCACACAGGTGACAGAGGGTCACACAGCACAGCACACAGGTGACAGAGGGACGTACAGCACACAGGTGACAGAGGGACGCACAGCACACAAGTGACAGAGGGACGCACAGCACACAGGTGACAGAGGGACGCACAGCACACAGGTGACAGAGGGACGCACAGCACACAGGTGACAGAGGGACGCACAGCACACAGGTGACAGAGGGACGCACAGCACACAGGTGACAGAGGGACGCACAGCACACAGGTGACAGAGATACACACAGCACACAAGTGACAGAGGGTCACACAGCACAGCACACAGGTGACAGAGGGATGCACAGCACACAGGTGACAGAGGGACGCACAGCACACAAATGACAGAGGGACGCACAGCACACAGGTGATAGAGGGACGCACAGCACACAGGTGACAAAGGGACGCACAGCACACAGTTGACAGGGACGCACAGCACACAGGTGACAGGGACGCACAGCACACAGGTGATAGAGGGACGCACAGCACACAGGTGATAGAGGGACGCACAGCACACAGGTGACAGAGGGACGCACAGCACACAGGTGACAGAGGGACGCACAGCACACAGGTGACAGAGATACACACAGCACACAGGTGACAGAAGGACGCACAGCACACAGGTGACAGAGGGACGCACAGCACACAGGTGACAGAGGGACGCACAGCACACAGGTGACAGAGGGACGCACAGCACACAGGTGACAGAGGGGCGCACAGCACACAGGGGACAGTGGGACGCACAGCACACAGGTGACAGAGGGACGCACAGCACACAGGTGACAGAGGGACGCACAGCACACAGGTGACAGAGGGACGCACAGCACACAGGTGACAGAGGAACGCACAGCACACAGGTGACAGAGGATCACACAGCACAGCACACAGGTGACAGAGGGACGCACAGCACACAGGTGACAGAGGGACGCACAGCACACAGGTGACAGAGGGACGCACAGCACACAGGTGACAGAGGGACGCACAGCACACAGGTGACAGAGGGACGCACAGCACACAGGTGACAGAGGGACGCACAGCACACTGGTGACAGAGGGACGCACAGCACACTGGTGACAGAGGGACGCACAGCACACAGGTGATAGAGGGACGCACAGCACACAGGTGACAGAGGGACGCACAGCACACAGGTCACAGAGGGACGCACAGCACACAAGTGACAGAGGGACGCACAGCACACAGGTGACAGAGGGACGCACAGCACACAGGTGACAGAGGGACGCACAGCACACAGGTGACAGAGGGACGCACAGCACACAGGTGACAGAGGGACGCACAGCACACAGGTGACAGGGTCACACAGCACAGCACAGTTCTGCGTCTGACCTAGTGATGAGCACCGGAAATTTTTCGGGTTTTGGTTTTGGGTTCGGTTCCGCAGCCGTGTTTTGGGTTCGAACGCGTTTTGGCAAAACCTCACCGAATTTTTTTTGTCGGATTCGGGTGTGTTTTGGATTCGGGTGTTTTTTTCAAAAAACTCTAAAAAACAGCTTAAATCATAGAATTTGGGGGTCATTTTGATCCCAAAGTATTATTAACCTCAATAACCATAATTTCCACTCATTTTCAGTCTATTCTGAACACCTCACACCTCACAATATTATTTTTAGTCCTAAAATTTGCACCGAGGTCGCTGGATGACTAAGCTCAGCGACCCAAGTGGCCGACACAAACACCTGGCCCATCTAGGAGTGGCACTGCAGTGTCACGCAGGATGGCCCTTCCAAAAAACACCCCCCAAACAGCACATGACGCAAAGAAGAAAAAAAAGAGGCGCAATGAGGTAGCTGTTTGAGTAAGCTAAGCGACCCTAGTGGCCGACACAAACACCTGGCCCATCTAGGAGTGGCACTGCAGTGTCACGCAGGATGGCCCTTCCAAAAAACACCCCCCAAACAGCACATGACGCAAAGAAAAAAAGAGGCGCAATGAGGTAGCTGTGTGAGTAAGATAAGCGACCCTAGTGGCCGACACAAACACCTGGCCCATGTAGGAGTGGCACTGCAGTGTCACGCAGGATGGCCCTTCCAAAAAACACTCCCCAAACAGCACATGACGCAAAGAAAAAAAGAGGCGCAATGAGGTAGCTGTGTGAGTAAGATAAGCGACCCAAGTGGCCGACACAAACACCTGGCCCATCTAGGAGTGGCACTGCAGTGTCACGCAGGATGGCCCTTCCAAAAACTACTCCCCAAACAGCACATGACGCAAAGAAAAATGAAAGAAAAAAGAGGTGCAAGATGGAATTGTCCTTGGGCCCTCCCACCCACCCTTATGTTGTATAAACAGGACATGCACACTTTAACCAACCCATCATTTCAGTGACAGGGTCTGCCACACGACTGTGACTGAAATGACGGGTTGGTTTGGACCCCCTCCAAAAAAGAAGCAATTAATCTCTCCTTGCACAAACTGGCTCTACAGAGGCAAGATGTCCACCTCATCATCATCCTCCGATATATCACCGTGTACATCCCCCTCCTCACAGATTATCAATTCGTCCCCACTGGAATCCACCATCTCAGCTCCCTGTGTACTTTGTGGAGGCAATTGCTGCTGGTCAATGTCTCCGCGGAGGAATTGATTATAATTCATTTTAATGAACATCATCTTCTCCACATTTTCTGGATGTAACCTCGTACGCCGATTGCTGACAAGGTGAGCGGCGGCACTAAACACTCTTTCGGAGTACACACTTGTGGGAGGGCAACTTAGGTAGAATAAAGCCAGTTTGTGCAAGGGCCTCCAAATTGCCTCTTTTTCCTGCCAGTATACGTACGGACTGTCTGACGTGCCTACTTGGATGCGGTCACTCATATAATCCTCCACCATTCTTTCAATGGTGAGAGAATCATATGCAGTGACAGTAGACGACATGTCCGTAATCGTTGGCAGGTCCTTCAGTCCGGACCAGATGTCAGCATCAGCAGTCGCTCCAGACTGCCCTGCATCACCGCCAGCGGGTGGGCTCGGAATTCTGAGCCTTTTCCTCGCACCCCCAGTTGCGGGAGAATGTGAAGGAGGAGATGTTGACAGGTCGCGTTCCGCTTGACTTGACAATTTTCTCACCAGCAGTTCTTTGAACCCCTGCAGACTTGTGTCTGCCGGAAAGAGAGATACAACGTAGGTTTTAAATCTAGGATCGAGCACGGTGGCCAAAATGTAGTGCTCTGATTTCAACAGATTGACCACCCGTGAATCCTTGTTAAGCGAATTAAGGGCTCCATCCACAAGTCCCACATGCCTAGCGGAATCGCTCCGTGTTAGCTCCTCCTTCAATGTCTCCAGCTTCTTCTGCAAAAGCCTGATGAGGGGAATGACCTGACTCAGGCTGGCAGTGTCTGAACTGACTTCACGTGTGGCAAGTTCAAAGGGCAGCAGAACCTTGCACAACGTTGAAATCATTCTCCACTGCGCTTGAGCCAGGTGCATTCCCCCTCCTTTGCCTATATCATAGGCAGATGTATAGGCTTGAATGGCCTTTTGCTGCTCCTCCATCCTCTGAAGCATATAGAGGGTTGAATTCCACCTCGTTACCAGTTCTTGCTTCAGATGATGGCGGGGCAGGTTCAGCCGTTTTTGGTGGTGCTCCAGTCTTCTGTACGTGGTGCCTGTACGCCGAAAGTGTCCCGCAATTCTTCTGGCCACCGACAGCATCTCTTGCACGCCCCTCTCGTTTTTTAAATAATTCTGCACCACCAAATTCAAGGTATGTGCAAAACATGGGACGTGCTGGAATTTGCCCATATTTAATGCACACACAATATTGCTGGCGTTGTCCGATGCCACAAATCCACAGGAGAGTCCAATTGGGGTAAGCCATTCTGCGATGATCTTCCTCAGTTGCCGTAAGAGGTTTTTAGCTGTGTGCGTATTCTGGAAAGCGGTGATACAAAGCGTAGCCTGCCTAGGAAAGAGTTGGCGTTTGCGAGATGCTGCTACTGGTGCCGCCGCTGCTGTTCTTGCGGCGGGAGTCCATACATCTACCCAGTGGGCTGTCACAGTCATATAGTCCTGAGCCTGCCCTGCTCCACTTGTCCACATGTCCGTGGTTAAGTGGACATTGGGTACAACTGCATTTTTTAGGACACTGGTGAGTCTTTTTCTGACGTCCGTGTACATTCTCGGTATCGCCTGCCTAGAGAAGTGGAACCTAGATGGTATTTGGTACCGGGGACACAGTACCTCCAACAAGTCTCTAGTTGCCTCTGCAGTAATGATGGATACCGGAACCACGTTTCTCACCGCCCAGGATGCCAAGGCCTCAGTTATCCGCTTTGCAGCAGGATGACTGCTGTGATATTTCATCTTCCTCGCAAAGGACTGTTGGACAGTCAATTGCTTGGTGGAAGTAGTAAAAGTGGTCTTACGAGTACGACTTCCCCTCTGGGATGACCATCGACTCCCAGCAGCAACAACAGCAGCGCCAGCAGCAGTAGGCGTTACACGCAAGGATGCATCGGAGGAATCCCAGGCAGGAGAGGACTCGTCAGAATTGCCAGTGACATGGCCTGCAGGACTATTGGCATTCCTGGGGAAGGAGGAAATTGACACTGAGGGAGTTGGTGGGGTGGTTTGCGTGAGCTTGGTTACAAGAGGAAGGGATTTACTGGTCAGTGGACTGCTTCCGCTGTCGCCCCAAAGTTTTTGAACTTGTCACTGACTTATGATGAATGCGCTGCAGGTGACGTATAAGGGAGGATGTTCCGAGGTGGTTAACGTCCTTACCCCTACTTATTACAGCTTGACAAAGGCAACACACGGCTTGACAAATGTTGTCCGCATTTCTGTTGAAATACTTCCACACCGAAGAGCTGATTTTTTTGGTATTTTCACCAGGCATGTCAATGACCATATTCCTCCCACAGACAACAGGTGTCTCCCCGGGTGCCTGACTTAAACAAACCACCTCACCATCAGAATCCTCCTGGTCAATTTCCTCCCCAGCGCCAGCAACACCCATATCCTCCTCATCCTGGTGTACTTCAACACTGACATCTTCAATCTGACTATCAGGAACTGGACTGCGGGTGCTCCTTCCAGCACTTGCAGGGGGCGTGCAAATGGTGGAAGGCGCATGCTCTTCACGTCCAGTGTTGGGAAGGTCAGGCATCGCAACCTACACAATTGGACTCTCCTTGTGGATTTGTGATTTCGAAGAACGCACAGTTCTTTGCTGTGCTTTTGCCAGCTTGAGTCTTTTCTTTTTTCTAGCGAGAGGCTGAGTGCTTCCATCCTCATGTGAAGCTGAACCACTAGCCATGAACATAGGCCAGGGCCTCAGCCGTTCCTTGCCACTCTGTGTGGTAAATGGCATATTGGCAAGTTTACGCTTCTCCTCCGACGATTTTATTTTAGATTTTTGAGTCCTTTTTTTACTGATATTTGGTGTTTTGGATTTTACATGCTCTGTACTATGACATTGGGCATCAGCCTTGGCAGACGACGTTGATGGCATTTCATCGTCTCGGCCATGACTAGTGGCAGCAGCTTCAGCACGAGGTGGAAGTGGATCTTGATCTTTCCCTATTTTCGGAACCTCAACATTTTTGTTCTCCATATTTTAATAGGCACAACTAAAAGGCACCTCAGGTAAACAATGGAGATGGATGGATACTAGTATACTTATGGATGACGAGCGACTGCCGACACAGATGTAGCTACAGCCGTGGACTACTGTACTGCGTCTGCTAGTATAGACTGGATGATAATGATATAAAAAATATATATATATAACTACTGCAGGACAGGTATATATTATATAATGACGGACCTGCTGGACACTGTCAGCACTGCAGACTCCTAAACTACTAGTATGAAGAAGATAGAAAAAAAAAAAACCACCACAGGTAGGTATACAATTATGGACGAGCGACTGCCAGTGCCGACACAGAGGTAGCTACAGCCGTGGACTACCGTACTGCGTCTGCTAGTATAGACTGGATGATAATGATATAAAAATATATATATATCACTACTGCAGGACAGGTATATATTATATAATGACGGACCTGCTGGACACTGTCAGCACTGCAGACTCCTAAACTACTAGTATGAAGAAGATAGAAATATAATGAATGACGGACCTGCTGGACACTGTCAGCAGAATGCGTTTATATATAGAATAAAAAAAAAAAAACACCACACGAGTGTTTAACTTTTTCAGGCAGACAATATACTGGTGGTCACTGCTGGTCAGTCACACTGGCACTCTGGCAGCAAAAGTGTGCACTGTTAAATATGTACTCCTGCTATAACTGCTCCCCAGTCTCCCCCACAATTAAGCTGTGTGAGCAGTGAGCACTCAGCACAGTCAGATATACATAGATGATATTATCATGCAGCACACTGAGGCTGAGCACAGTTATGGTATGTGACTGTGTATCGTTTTTTTTCAGGCAGAGAACGGATTATATTAAATAATAAATAAAACTGGTGGTCACTAGTATAACTATCAGCAAAACTCTGCACTCTGAGTACTCCTAATGCTCCCCAAAATTACTAAGTAATCAACTCAAGTGTCTCTATCTATTCTAACGGAGAGGACGCCAGCCACGTTCTCTCCCTATCAATCTCAATGCACGTGTGAAAATGGCGGCGACGCGCAGCTCCTTATATAGAATCCGAGTCTCGCGATAGAATACGAGCCTCGCGAGAATCCGACAGCGGGATGATGACGTTCGGGCGCGCTCGGGTTAGCCGAGCAAGGCGGGAAGATCCGAGTCTGCCTCGGACCCGTGTAAAAAGGCTGAAGTTCGGGGGGGTTCGGTTTCCGAGAAACCGAACCCGCTCATCACTAGTCTGACCCTGCACCCCTTTCCCAGCACCATCACCCCTCATCCATAGCAGTCCTTATTTTTTCCTACCCAATGTAATTTAAATAAGAACAGTGTGCACATTCGGCGCACAGCCCAAAAAGATATGAGTTTTTGCTGGCAAGGGGCATGGCCACACAATAGTAACCCCAATTCAAATTATGCCTCACAGTACTGCAACTTTATTCACAATTTATCATGTGATAGTGTCCCTTATTCACATTACATCACAGTAGTACCAATTTACCTTATATACGTTACTTCACACAGTAGTGGCCCTCATTCACATAACATCACACTGAATTGCTCCTTATTCACATTACCCAACACCATATTGTTCCTTATTCACATTACACCACACCATATTGCTCTTTATTCACATTAGAACACACAGTAGTGCCCTTTCAATACGTTACGCCACACAGTAGAGCACCTTATACACATAATGCCACACATTGGTAATGCATTTCTACACATAATACCACACAGTAATGCCCCTTACACATATGACACACTTTATTAATGTCCTTATACACATAATGTCCCTTACACATATGCCGCACATTATTAGTGCCCTTATACACATAATGACACACATAATGTCCCTTACACATATGCCGCACATTATTAGTGCCCTTATACACATAATGACACATATAATTCCTGGTGTGAATCAACTGGCAGCTCTGCTAATGTCGGGTGCCTATTTTTTATGGCTAGGATGCACAAGCAGCTTCTGCTGATTAAAATGATATGCGGCATGCCTATATACTGTGTGCGACTGTGGCTATATCTGCATACAAAATGCTACAAACAGAATATAGGCATGCCGCATATCATTTTAATCAGCAGAAACTGCTTGTGTCCCTAGGCATACCAGATGCCCTAGGCAATTGCCTAGTTTGCCTATGCCTAAGGCCGGCTCTGGCAGCATCTGTGCAACGTTCCAGAACAGCAGCTCACATATTCAGGGGCCTGGTGACCCCTGGTGGAAAGACATTATACTGCAGGAAGACAATGCAAAACAGAAAGAAAAACTAGCACCTTTATTCTCACACTGCAATGTAGATCTGAGCTAGGACACGTCCCTCCCACATCTAACTCTCTGCACATGTTACATCTGCCTCCCTGCAGTGCATTATGGTGTTACCCAGGTGCTCATTTACTGGCTGCTTCTGCATGTAGCCCACACTGTCTGCACATGTTACATCTGCCCCCTGCAGTGCAGCATGATGTTACCCAGGTGCTCAGTTACTGGCTGCTTCTGCATGTAGTCCACACACGCTGGGCAGCTTTATTCTCACACTGCAATGTAGATCTGAGCTAGGGCATGCCCCTTACACACCTAACTCTCTGCACATGTTACATCTGCCCCTTGCAGTGCAGCATGGTGTTATCCAGGTGCTCAGTTACTGGCTGCATCTGCATATAGCCCACACATGCTGGGTAGCTGTATTCTCACACTGCAATGTAGATCTGAGCTAGGACACGCCCCTCCCACACCTAACTCTCTGCACATGTTACATCTGCCCCCAGTAGCGTAACTAGAAGTTTTTCTCCCCCAAGCCAAAAAATTCTTCCCCCCCCCAATCCCCCATAATTGGCACTATGAAAGTGACACACATGCGCGCGCCGAAGGCACGCGCGCCAAAAAGGGGTGTGGCTTCATTGGAATGGGCGTGGCTTTGCATAAAGGGGCGTGGTATTGCAGGAAAAGACTTCCTTATACCCCAGTTTTGCATCCTGCACGCCCAGACGTTAGCCACCACTGGAAAGAAAAATAATCCTGATTCATGCCCCTTACATTATTTGTCATTTTTCCTCCTTATAGTAATGCCCAGTATACATTATGCCACATACTGCAATGGCCCTTAGACATTATGCCGCACACAATAATGCACATGACACAATATGCACACACCGTAATGCCCCCGACACATTATGCCACACACCGTAATGCCTGTGACACATTATGCCACACACCGTAAAGCCTGTGACACATTATGCCACACACCGTAATTCCTGTGACACATTATGCCACACACCGTAATGCCTGTGACACATTATGCCACACACCGTAATGCCTGTGACACATGACGACAGGAATCGCAATGCCCGTTATACATTATGCTACACACTGCAATGCCCCTGATACATTATAGCACATACAATGTCTGTGACACATTATGCCACACACCGTAATGCCTGTGACACATTATGCCACACACCGTAATGCCTGTGACACATGACGACAGGAATCGCAATGCCCGTTATACATTATGCTACACACTGCACTGCCCCTGATACATTATACCACATACCGCAATGTCCGTGATATAGTATACCATACACCATAATACCTGTGACACACACCGCAATGCCCGATATACATTATGCCACACTGCAATGTCCCTGAGACATTATACCACATACCACAATGCACGTGATACATTATGCCACACACCGTAATGCCCATTACACATTAAGTCCTACAGTAAGGCTTCTAATTACTTTTAAATTACCTGCTCGTTGCCAGGGGTTTCATGCACTGGGTGTCATGGTCGTTGCCAGGGGTTTCATGCTCTTGGTTCCATGCACGGTGCCAGGGGTTTTCATGCTCAGGGAGTCATGCTCATTGCCAGGTGTTTCATGCTCAAGGTGTCATGCTCATTGCCAGGTGTTTCATGCACTGGGTGTCATGCTCGTTGCCAGGAGTTTCATGCACTGGGTGTCATGCTCGTTGCTAGGGGGTAGTGCTTGTTGCTAGGGCTGTGCTCCCAGTGCCACATATGTCCCCAGTGCCACATATTCCCCCACGGTGCCAGGTACTCACGTGCCCCCAGTGCCACATATAGCCCCCTCCCCCCCCATGTGCCAGGTACACATGCAGTGCCATATATACCCCCTCAGTGCCCCCCCAGTGCCATATATGCCCCCTCAGTGCCCCGTGCCCTACATGCCCCCTCAGTGCCATATATGCTCCCTCAGTGCCCCCTGTGCCATACATGCCCCCTCAGTGCCATATATGCCCCCTCTGTGCCCCCTGTGCCATACATGCCCCCTCAGTGCCATATATGCTCCCTCAGTGCCCCCTGTGCCATACATGCCCCCTCAGTGCCATATATGCCCCCTCTGTGCCCCCTGTGCCATACATGCCCCCTCAGTGCCATATATGCCCCCTGTGCCATACATGCCCCCTCAGTGCCATATATGCCCCCTGTGCCATACATGCCCCCTCAGTGCCATATATGCTCCCTCAGTGCCCCCTGTGCCATACATGCCCCCTCAGTGCCATATATGCCCCCTCTGTGCCCCCTGTGCCATACATGCCCCCTCAGTGCCATATATGCCCCCTGTGCCATACATGCCCCCTCAGTGCCATATATGCCCCCTGTGCCATACATGCCCCCTCAGTGCCATATATGCCCCCTGTGCCATACATGCCCCCTCAGTGCCATATATGCCCCCTGTGGAATACATGCCATGCCCCCTCAGTGCCATATATGCCCCCTCAGTGTCCCCCCCCCCCCCCTCGCTGCTGTGAAGGAGGGACAAGGAGGGCACAGCGAGCGCCTCTCTCATGTCCCTCCTGCATCTCCGTCTCTCTGGTCTAATAAAGGAAGTGCCGGTTCGTGAGCCAATCAGAGCTCACGAACGGCACTTCCATTATTAGACCAGACGGACGGAGACGCAGGATGGAGACTGGAGAGGCGCGCGCGGTGCGCTGTGCCCTCCGTGTCCCGTTACAGCAGGGAGGGAGAGGAGATAGCAGACTGACATGCGGACGCTTGTCCGCATGTCAATCTGCTCTAAATCAGTGGCGGCGCCCCCGCAGCCCCTCGCCCCCAAGCCACTGCGAGGGCTGCGGGGGCAGTAGTTACGCCACTGTCTGCCCCCCTGCAGTGCGGCATGGTGTTACCCAGGTGCTCAGTTACTGGCTGCTTCTGTATGTAGCCCACACATGCTGGGCAGCTTTATTCTCACACTGCAATGTAGCTCTGAGCTAGGACACACCCCTCCTACACCTAACTCTCTGCACATGTTACATCTGCCCCCTGCAGTGCGGCATGGTGTTACCCAGGTGCTCAGTTACTGGCTGCTTCTGTATGTAGCCCACACATGCTGGGCAGCTTTATTCTCACACTGCAATGTAGCTCTGAGCTAGGACACGCCCCTCCTACACCTAGCTCTCTGCACATGTTACATCTGCCCCCGGCATCGCAGCATGGTGTTACCCAGGTGCTCAGTTACTGGCTGCTTCTGCATGTAGCCCACACATGCTGGACAGCTTTATTCTCACACTGCAATGTAGCTCTGAGCTAGGACACACCCCTCCCACACCTAACTCTCTGCACATGTTACATCTGCCCCCCTGTAGTGCGGCATGGTGTTACCCAGGTGCTCAGTTACTGGCTGCTTCTGCATGTAGCCCACACATGCTGGGCAGCTTTATTCTCACACTGCAATGTAGCTCTGAGCTAGGACACGCCCCTCCTACACCTAGCTCTCTGCACATGTTACATCTGCCCCCGGCATCGCAGCATGGTGTTACCCAGGTGCTCAGTTACTGGCTGCTTCTGCATGTAGCCCACACATGCTGGACAGCTTTATTCTCACACTGCAATGTAGCTCTGAGCTAGGACATTCCCCTCCCACACCTAGCTCTCTGCACATGTTACATCTGCCCCCTGCAGTGCAGCATGGTGTTACCCAGGTGCTCAGTTACTGGCTGCTTCTGCATGTAGCCCACACATGCTGGGCAGCTTTATTCTCACACTGCAATGTAGCTCTGAGCTAGGACACACCCCTCCCACACCTAACTCTCTGCACATGTTACATCTGCCCCCTGCAGTGCAGCATGGTGTTACCCAGGTGCTCAGTTACTGGCTGCTTCTGCATGTAGCCCACACATGCTGGGCAGCTTTATTCTCACACTGCAATGTAGCTCTGAGCTAGGACACACCCCTCCCACACCTAACTCTCTGCACATGTTACATCTGCCCCCTGCAGTGCAGCATGGTGTTACCCAGGTGCTTAGTTACTGGCTGCTTCTGTATGTAGCCCACACATGCTGGGCAGATTTATTATCACACTGCAATGTAGATCTGAGCTAGGACACACCCCTCCCACACCTAACTCTCTGCACATGTTACATCTGCCCCCTGCAGTGCAGCATGGTGTTACCCAGGTGCTCAGTTACTGGCTGCTTCTGCATGTAGCCCACACATGCTGGGCAGCTTTATTCTCACACTGCAATGTAGCTCTGAGCTAGGACACACCCCTCCCACACCTAACTCTCTGCACATGTTACATCTGCCCCCTGCAGTGCAGCATGGTGTTACCCAGGTGCTCAGTTACTGGCTGCTTCTGCATGTAGCCCACACATGCTGGGCAGCTTTATTCTCACACTGCAATGTAGATCTGAGCTAGGACACACCCCTCCCACACCTAACTCTCTGCACATGTTACATCTGCCCCCTGCAGTGCAGCATGGTGTTACCCAGGTGCTCAGTTACTGGCTGCTTCTGCATGTAGCCCACACATGCTGGGCAGCTTTATTCTCACACTGCAATGTAGCTCTGAGCTAGGACACACCCCTCCCACACCTAACTCTCTGCACATGTTACATCTGCCCCCTGCAGTGCAGCATGGTGTTACCCTGGTGCTTAGTTACTGGCTGCTTCTGTATGTAGCCCACACATGCTGGGCAGATTTATTATCACACTGCAATGTAGATCTGAGCTAGGACACACCCCTCCCACACCTAACTCTCTGCACATGTTACATCTGCCCCCTGCAGTGCAGCATGGTGTTACCCAGGTGCTCAGTTACTGGCTGCTTCTGCATGTAGCCCACACATGCTGGGCAGCTTTATTCTCACACTGCAATGTAGCTCTGAGCTAGGACACACCCCTCCCACACCTAACTCTCTGCACATGTTACATCTGCCCCCTGCAGTGCAGCATGGTGTTACCCAGGTGCTCAGTTACTGGCTGCTTCTGCATGTAGCCCACACATGCTGGGCAGCTTTATTCTCACACTGCAATGTAGCTCTGAGCTAGGACACACCCCTCCCACACCTAACTCTCTGCACATGTTACATCTGCCCCCTGCAGTGCAGCATGGTGTTACCCAGGTGCTCAGTTACTGGCTGCTTCTGCATGTAGCCCACACATGCTGGGCAGCTTTATTCTCACACTGCAATGTAGCTCTGAGCTAGGACACACCCCTCCCACACCTAACTCTCTGCACATGTTACATCTGCCCCCTGCAGTGCAGCATGGTGTTACCCAGGTGCTTAGTTACTGGCTGCTTCTGTATGTAGCCCACACATGCTGGGCAGATTTATTATCACACTGCAATGTAGATCTGAGCTAGGACACACCCCTCCCACACCTAACTCTCTGCACATGTTACATCTGCCCCCTGCAGTGCAGCATGGTGTTACCCAGGTGCTCAGTTACTGGCTGCTTCTGCATGTAGCCCACACATGCTGGGCAGCTTTATTCTCACACTGCAATGTAGCTCTGAGCTAGGACACACCCCTCCCACACCTAACTCTCTGCACATGTTACATCTGCCCCCTGCAGTGCAGCATGGTGTTACCCAGGTGCTCAGTTACTGGCTGCTTCTGCATGTAGCCCACACATGCTGGGCAGCTTTATTCTCACACTGCAATGTAGCTCTGAGCTAGGACACACCCCTCCCACACCTAACTCTCTGCACATGTTACATCTGCCCCCTGCAGTGCAGCATGGTGTTACCCAGGTGCTCAGTTACTGGCTGCTTCTGCATGCAGCCCACACATGCTGGGCAGCCTTATTCTCACACTGCAATGTAGCTCTGAGATAGGACACACCCCTCCTACACCTAACTCTCTGCACATGTTACATCTGCCCCCTGCAGTGCACATGGTCTTACCCAGGTGCTCAGTTACTGGCTGCTTCTGCATGTAGCCCACACATGCTGGGCAGCCTTATTCTCACACTGCAATGTAGATCTGAGCTAGGACACATCCCTCCCACACCTAACTCTCTGCACATGTTACATCAGCCCCCTGCAGTGCAGCATGGTGTTACCCAGGTGCTCAGTTACTGGCTGCTTCTGCATGTAGCCCACACATGCTGGCAGCTTTATTCTCACACTGCAATGTAGCTCTGAGCTAGGACATTCCCCTCCCACACCTAGCTCTCTGCACATGTTACATCTGCCCCCCTGCAATGCAGCATGGTTTTACCCAGGTGCTCGGTTACTGGCTGCTTCTGCATGTAGCCCACACATGCTGGGCAGCTTTATTCTCACACTGCAATGTAGCTCTGAGCTAGGACATTCCCCTCCCACACCTAGCTCTCTGCACATGTTACATCTGCCCCCCTGCAATGCAGCATGGTTTTACCCAGGTGCTCGGTTACTGGCTGCTTCTGCATGTAGCCCACACATGCTGGGCAGCTTTATTCTCACACTGCAATGTAGCTCTGAGCTAGGACATTCCCCTCCCACACCTAGCTCTCTGCACATGTTACATCTGCCCCCCTGCAATGCAGCATGGTTTTACCCAGGTGCTCGGTTACTGGCTGCTCCTGCATGTAGCCCACACATGCTGGGCAGCTTTATTCTCACACTGCAATGTAGATCTGAGCTAGGACACACCCCTCCCACACCTAACTCTCTGCACATGTTACATCTGCCCCCCTGCAGTGCAGCGTGGTGTTACCCAGGTGCTCAGTTACTGGCTGCTCCTGCATGTAGCCCACACATGCTGGGCAGCTTTAGTCTCACACTGCAATGTAGATCTGAGCTAGGACACATCCCTCCCACACCTAACCTCTGCACATGTTACATCTGCCCCCCTGCAGTGCAGCATGGTGTTACCCAGGTGCTCAGTTACTGGCTGCTTCTGCATGTAGCCCACACATGCTGGGCAGCTTTATTCTCACACTGCAATGTAGATCTGAGCTAGGACACACCCCTCCCACACCTAACTCTCTGCACATGTTACATCTGCCTCCCTGCAGTGCAGCATGGTGTTACCCAGGTGCTCAGTTACTGGCTGCTTCTGCATGTAGCCCACACATGCTGGGCAGCTTTATTCTCACACTGCAATGTAGCTCTGAGCTAGGACACACCCCTCCCACACCTAACTCTCTGCACATGTTACATCTGCCCCCTGCAGTGCAGCATGGTGTTACCCAGGTGCTCAGTTACTGGCTGCTTCTGCATGCAGCCCACACATGCTGGGCAGCCTTATTCTCACACTGCAATGTAGCTCTGAGATAGGACACACCCCTCCTACACCTAACTCTCTGCACATGTTACATCTGCCCCCTGCAGTGCACATGGTCTTACCCAGGTGCTCAGTTACTGGCTGCTTCTGCATGTAGCCCACACATGCTGGGCAGCCTTATTCTCACACTGCAATGTAGATCTGAGCTAGGACACATCCCTCCCACACCTAACTCTCTGCACATGTTACATCAGCCCCCTGCAGTGCGGCATGGTGTTACCCAGGTGCTCAGTTACTGGCTGCTTCTGCATGTAGCCCACACATGCTGGCAGCTTTATTCTCACACTGCAATGTAGCTCTGAGCTAGGACATTCCCCTCCCACACCTAGCTCTCTGCACATGTTACATCTGCCCCCCTGCAATGCAGCATGGTTTTACCCAGGTGCTCGGTTACTGGCTGCTTCTGCATGTAGCCCACACATGCTGGGCAGCTTTATTCTCACACTGCAATGTAGCTCTGAGCTAGGACATTCCCCTCCCACACCTAGCTCTCTGCACATGTTACATCTGCCCCCCTGCAATGCAGCATGGTTTTACCCAGGTGCTCGGTTACTGGCTGCTTCTGCATGTAGCCCACACATGCTGGGCAGCTTTATTCTCACACTGCAATGTAGCTCTGAGCTAGGACATTCCCCTCCCACACCTAGCTCTCTGCACATGTTACATCTGCCCCCCTGCAATGCAGCATGGTTTTACCCAGGTGCTCGGTTACTGGCTGCTTCTGCATGTAGCCCACACATGCTGGGCAGCCTTATTCTCACACTGCAATGTAGCTCTGAGATAGGACACACCCCTCCTACACCTAACTCTCTGCACATGTTACATCTGCCCCCTGCAGTGCACATGGTCTTACCCAGGTGCTCAGTTACTGGCTGCTTCTGCATGTAGCCCACACATGCTGGGCAGATTTTTTCTCACACTGCAATGTAGATCTGAGCTAGGACACATCCCTCCCACACCTAACTCTCTGCACATGTTACATCAGCCCCCTGCAGTGCAGCATGGTGTTACCCAGGTGCTCAGTTACTGGCTGCTTCTGCATGCAGCCCACACATGCTGGGCAGCTTTATTCTCACACTGCAATGTAGATCTGAGCTAGGACATTCCCCTCCCACACCTAGCTCTCTGCACATGTTACATCTGCCCCCCTGCAATGCAGCATGGTTTTACCCAGGTGCTCGGTTACTGGCTGCTTCTGCATGTAGTCCACACATGCTGGGCAGCTTTATTCTCACACTGCAATGTAGCTCTGAGCTAGGACACACCCCTCCTACACCTAACTCTCTGCACATGTTACATCTGCCCCCTGCAGTGCACATGGTCTTACCCAGGTGCTCAGTTACTGGCTGCTTCTGCATGTAGTCCACACATGCTGGGCAGCTTTATTCTCACACTGCAATGTAGCTCTGAGATAGGACACACCCCTCCTACACCTAACTCTCTGCACATGTTACATCTGCCCCCTGCAGTGCACATGGTCTTACCCAGGTGCTCAGTTACTGGCTGCTTCTGCATGTAGCCCACACATGCTGGGCAGATTTATTCTCACACTGCAATGTAGATCTGAGCTAGGACACATCCCTCCCACACCTAACTCTCTGCACATGTTACATCAGCCCCCTGCAGTGCAGCATGGTGTTACCCAGGTGCTCAGTTACTGGCTGCTTCTGCATGCAGCCCACACATGCTGGGCAGCTTTATTCTCACACTGCAATGTAGATCTGAGCTAGGACATTCCCCTCCCACACCTAGCTCTCTGCACATGTTACATCTGCCCCCCTGCAATGCAGCATGGTTTTACCCAGGTGCTCGGTTACTGGCTGCTTCTGCATGTAGTCCACACATGCTGGGCAGCTTTATTCTCACACTGCAATGTAGCTCTGAGCTAGGACACACCCCTCCTACACCTAACTCTCTGCACATGTTACATCTGCCCCCTGCAGTGCACATGGTCTTACCCAGGTGCTCAGTTACTGGCTGCTTCTGCATGTAGTCCACACATGCTGGGCAGCTTTATTCTCACACTGCAATGTAGATCTGAGCTAGGACACCCCTCCCACACCTAACTCTCTGCACATGTTACATCTGCCCCCTGCAGTGCAGCATGGTGTTACCCAGGTGCTCAGTTACTGGCTGCTTCTGTATGTAGCCCACACATGCTGGGCAGATTTATTCTCACACTGCAATGTAGATCTGAGCTAGGACACATCCCTCCCACACCTAACTCTCTGCACATGTTACATCAGCCCCCTGCAGTGCAGCATGGTGTTACCCAGGTGCTCAGTTACTGGCTGCTTCTGCATGTAGCCCACACATGCTGGGCAGCTTTATTATCACACTGCAATGTAGATCTGAGCTAGGACATTCCCCTCCCACACCTAACTCTCTGCACATGTTACATCTGCCCCCTGCAGTGCATCATGGTGTTACCCAGGTGCTCAGTTACTGGCTGCTTCTGCATGTAGCCCACACATGCTGGGCAGCTTTATTCTCACACTGCAATGTAGCTCTGAGCTAGGACACACCCCTCCTACACCTAACTCTCTGCACATGTTACATCTGCCCCCTGCAGTGCACATGGTCTTACCCAGGTGCTCAGTTACTGGCTGCTTCTGCATGTAGTCCACACATGCTGGGCAGCTTTATTCTCACACTGCAATGTAGATCTGAGCTAGGACACCTCTCCCACACCTAACTCTCTGCACATGTTACATCTGCCCCCTGCAGTGCAGCATGGTGTTACCCAGGTGCTCAGTTACTGGCTGCTTCTGTATGTAGCCCACACATGCTGGGCAGCTTTATTCTCACACTGCAATGGTGCTCTGAGCTAGGACACGTCCCTCCCACACCTAACTCTCTGCACATGTTACATCTGCCCCCCTGTAGTGCGGCATGGTGTTACCCAGGTCCTCAGTTACTGGCTGCTTCTGCATGTAGCCCACACATGCTGGGCAGCTTTATTCTCACACTGCAATGTAGATCTGAGCTAGGACACATCCCTCCCACACCTAACTCTCTGCACATGTTACATCTGCCCCCTGCAGTGCAGCATGGTGTTACCCAGGTGCTCAGATACTGGCTGCTTCTGCATGTAGCCCACACATGCTGGGCAACTTTATTATCACACTGCAATGTAGATCTGAGCAAGGACACCCCTCCCACACCTAACTCTCTGCACATGTTACATCTGCCCCCTGCAGTGCAGCATGGTGTTACCCAGGTGCTCAGTTACTGGCTGCTTCTGCATGTAGCCCACACATGCTGGGCAGCTTTATTCTCACACTGCAATGTAGATCTGAGCTAGGACACGCCCCTCCCACACCTAACCTCTGCACATGTTACATCTGCCCCACTGCAGTGCAGCATGGTGTTACCCAGGTGCTCAGTTACTGGCTGCATCTGCATATAGCCCACACATGCTGGGTAGCTGTATTCTCACACTGCAATGTAGAACTGAGCTAGGACATGCCCCTCCCACACCTAACTCTTTGCACATGTTACATCTGCCCCCTGCAGTGCAGCATGGTGTTACCCAGGTGCTCAGTTACTGGCTGCTTCTGTATGTAGCCTACACATGCTGGGCAGATTTATTCTCACACTGCAATGTAGATCTGAGCTAGGACATTCCCCTCCCACACCTAACTCTCTGCACATGTTACATCTGCCCCCTGCAGTGCAGCATGGTGTTACCCAGGTGCTCAGTTACTGGCTGCTTCTGCATGTAGCCCACACATGTTGTGCAACTTTATTCTCACACTGCAATGTAGATCTGAGCTAGGACACGCCCCTCCCACACCTAACCTCTGCACATGTTACATCTGCCTCCCTGCAGTGCAGCATGGTGTTACACAGGTGCTCAGTTACTGGCTGTTTTTGCATGTAGCCCACACATTCTGGGCAGCTTTATTCTCACTCTACAATGTAGCTCTGAGCTAGGACACACCCCTCCCACACCTAACTCTCTGCACATGTTACATCTGCCCCCTGCAGTGCAGCATGGTGTTACCCAGGTGCTCAGTTACTGGCTGCTTCTGCATGCAGCCCACACATGCTGGGCAGCTTTATTCTCACACTGCAATGTAGATCTGAGCTAGGACACGCCCCTCCCACACCTAACCTCTGCACATGTTACATCTGCCCCCCTGCAGTGCAGCATGGTGTTACCCAGGTGCTCAGTTACTGGCTGTTTTTGCATGTAGCCCACACATTCTGGCCAGCTTTATTCTCACACTACAATGTAGCTCTGAGCTAGGACACACCCCTCCACACCTAACTCTCTGCACATGTTACATCTGCCCCCCTGCAGTGCAGCATGGTGTTACCCAGGTGCTCAGTTACTGGCTGCTTCTGCATGTAGTCCACACATGCTGGGTAGCTTTATTCTCACACTGCACTGTAGATCTGAGCTAGGACACCCCTCCCACACCTAACTCTCTGCACATGTTACATCTGCCCCCTGCAGTGCAGCATGGTGTTACCCAGGTGCTCAGTTACTGGCTGCTTCTGTATGTAGCCTACACATGCTGGGCAGATTTATTCTCACACTGCAATGTAGATCTGAGCTAGGACACACCCCTCACACATCTAACTCTCTGCACATGTTACATCTGCCCCCTGCAGTGCAGCATGGTGTTACCCAGGTGCTCAGTTACTTGCTGCTTCTGCATGTAGCCCACACATGCTGGGCAGCTTTATTCTCACACTGCAATGTAGATCTGAGCTAGGACACGCCCCTCCCACACCTAACCCCTGCACATGTTACATCTGCCCCCCTGCAGTGCAGCATGGTGTTACCCAGGTGCTCAGTTACTGGCTGCTTCTGCATGTAGCCCACACATGCTGGGCAGCTTTATTGTCCCACTGCAATGTAGCTCTGAGCTAGGACATGCCCCCCCCCCCCCCACACATATCTCTCTGCACATGTTACATCTGCCCCCCTCTGCAGTGCAGCATGGTGTTGCCCAGGTGCTCAGTTACTGGCTGCTTGTGCATGTGGCCCACACATGCTGGGCAGCTTTATTCTCACACTGCAATGTAGATCTGAGCTAGGACACGCCCCTCCCACACCTAACCTCTGCACATGTTACATCTGCCCCCCTGCAGTGCAGCATGGTGTTACCCAGGTGCTCAGTTACTGGCTGCTTCTGCATGTAGCCCACACATGCTGGGCAGCTTTATTCTCACACTGCAATGTAGCTCTGAGCAAGGGCACGTCCCTCCCACACCTAACTCTCTGCACATGTTACATCTGCCCCCTGCAGTGCAGCATGGTGTTACCCAGGTGCTCAGTTACTGGCTGCTTCTGTATGTAGCCTACACATGCTGGGCAGCTTTATTCTCACACTGCAATGTAGCTCTGAGCTAGGACATACCCCCCCCCCCCCCCCCACACACACACCTATCTCTCTGCACATGTTACATCTGCCCCCCTGCAGTGCAGCACGGTGTCACCCAGGAGTAAAGTTACTGCTCCTATTTGCTTTGCTCCCAGCTCAGAATCTGCCCCAGAGTGTGAAATGGTTTCAGTTGTAATCTGGTACATGGAGGAGTGAAAGCGTTAACAGGGTTTTATCATTAAGACAGCGATCACTGCGATTCATCTGATCTATGAACTATGTACTTTCTTATAAAATGATTTCAGATGAATTATTAACGAATCTGCAGCATGTTTGTCAGGAGAGAGTCATTGTGTGATTATTCCCTTTACCTTAGTTGCCTCAGTGCGGTGCTCCTGCCCGAGTGACGTTCTGTAGGTATAAAGTCAAACTATCGGGTGTCAGAAAAACAATCATCAGAATTCCGGCCCCGCTGGTAATTACTGCTGCGTTACACGTCCGTGTTCTGAGCCAATATTGCTGGTCTGTAGTGTGAATGCAGGAGGGTAACCAGGGAGGTAGCACCATAGTAATGGTTTCAAAGGGTCCAAAAACTACCCTCCTTTTCCCTACCCACACCTATAGCCCCCGGCCAGCCGCCCGCCACCTCCTCTGTGCTGTGCGGTACACCCCACCTCCGGCACGGAGAGGTAGGTATCATCAGAGCTCCCGTCCTCTATATGTAGCATTCTTCTTTGTGGGCTAGGATGTCGGCTCAGACCTGCTTGTTAGTGTACACTCCCACATCTTTTGGAATTCTTGGACCTGGACCAAGTCCCCGTTGAACATTCTCATTGGATACAAGGACATTCCTATTCCACCGTGGAAAGTCACCATTCACCACCCGCCGAGGAACAGCATCTTGCGGACGCAGATTCGCCTAATTGCCTCGAGGTACGTTGGTGGTAACTATTCAATCCACGAATAGGACATTGAACCTTACCAACCAAGGGGACTCATATAGGAACAGGTCCATTCTTGCCAAACTTTCCATTAGGATGATACACCATTGGGAGTTACACAATTTCTTTCATTTAAGTGTTTTCATGTGGTATTAACCACCAATGTGCATTGCATTTTATAATTTTACTCCTACAATAAATTGTGATTTAATCGTGACACACCTTTGCATTTGTGACCAATAAGCGCTAATATCTTCTCTATTGTCGGCTCAGTGGTGCTTGGTGGACATCCGCCATTAAATGTAGGGTTATCTATGAAATGGTCTCCATTCATGGCACCGTCTGTACTTTCCATCGCTGGTATACATATTACAGCTGTACGGAGAGATGGTCAGATTGTAGGATATCCGAGCCCCGTCCAGACTTCCGGTTTCCAAGTAAATCCAAACCCTGCCTCAGGGGGTTCCTGTCAGGCTCGAAGTCCAAATCCAGGCAAAACGTAAATATCACAGCGTCGGATTCTCTCGTATTTTGCATTCTACATAAGGTCCTCCCATAATGATTTGCACGCCAGTTGACTCCCGTCACCCTGCTGTGTGATGTGCTGTGTGCTGCTGTGTGATGTGATGTGCTGTGCTGTGTGCTGCTGTGTGATGTGCTGTGCTGTGTGATGTGCTGTGTGCTGCTGTGTGATGTGCTGTGCTGTGTGCTGCTGTGTGATGTGATGTGCTGTGTGCTGCTGTGTGATGTACTGTGTGCTGCTGTGTGATGTGATGTGCTGTGTGCTGCTGTGTGATGTGCTGTGTGATGTGCTGTGTGCTGCTGTGTGATGTGCTGTGTGCTGCTGTGTGATGTGATGTGCTGTGTGCTGCTGTGTGATGTGCTGTGTGCTGCTGTGTGATGTGATGTGCTGTGCTGTGTGCTGCTGTGTGATGTGCTGTGCTGTGTGATGTGCTGTGTGCTGCTGTGTGATGTGCTGTGCTGTGTGCTGCTGTGTGATGTGATGTGCTGTGTGCTGCTGTGTGATGTACTGTGTGCTGCTGTGTGATGTGATGTGCTGTGTGCTGCTGTGTGATGTGCTGTGTGATGTGCTGTGTGCTGCTGTGTGATGTGCTGTGTGCTGCTGTGTGATGTGATGTGCTGTGTGCTGCTGTGTGATGTGCTCTGCTGTGTGATGTGCTGTGTGATGTGCTCTGCTGTGTGATGTGCTATTCTGTGTGATGTGCAGTGCTGTGTGGTGTGATGTGCTCTGCTGTGTGATGTGCTGTGCTGTGTGCTGCTGTGTGATGTGCTATGCTGTGTGATGTGCAGTGCTGTGTGATGTGCTGTGTGATGTGCTATGCTGTGTGATGTGCTGTGTGATTTGCTCTGCTGTGTGATGTGCTGTGATGTGCTGTGTGATGTGCTCTGCTGTGTGCTGCTGTGTGATGTGCTCTGCTGTGTGCTGCTGTGTGATGTGCTGTGTGATGTGCTCTGCTGTGTGCTGCTGTGTGATGTGCTCTGCTGTGTGCTGCTGTGTGATGTGATGTGCTCTGCTGTGTGCTGCTGTGTGATGTGCTCTGCTGTGTGCTGCTGTGTGATGTGCTCTGCTGTGTGCTGCTGTGTGATGTGCTGTGCTGTGTGATGTGCTGTGGTGCGTGATGTGATGTGCTATGCTGTGTGATGTGCTGTCAGTGCCGTTTCTAGCGGCGGGCGAGCCGTGCAACCGCACGGGGCGCCCGCCGCGGCACTTTGTGACTACTCCTCTCCTCCCTCTCTCTCCCCCCGAGCGCTCCTGCTCGGGGGGCGGGGCTTCGCGGAATGACGCGTTTGCGTCGTGACATCACGACGCAAACGCGTCATTCCGCGAAGCCCCGCCCCCCGAGCAGGAGCGCTCGGGGGGAAGAGAGAGGGAGGAGAGGACTGGAGATAACCATCGACGGAGGAGGCGGCCGGCGCGCGGGACCCGAAGAGCGGCAAGTTGTAAGTATTCTCTCTCTCTCTCTCTCTCTCTCTCCCCCTCCCTCCTCCCACTTGACACCTGCCGCACTGTGTAAAATGGGGATACCTGCCGCACTGTGTAAAATGGGGACACCTGCCGCACTGTGTAAAATGGGGACACCTGCCGCACTGTGTAAAATGGGGACACCTGCCGCACTGTGTAAAATGGGGACACCTGCCGCACTGTGTAAAATGGGGATACCTGCCGCACTGTGTAAAATGGGGACACCTGCCGCACTGTGTAAAATGGGGACACCTGCCGCACTGTGTAAAATGGGGACACCTGCCGCACTGTGTAAAATGGGGATACCTGCCGCACTGTGTAAAATGGGGGCACCTGCCTGCGTACTGTGTAAAATGGGGGCACCTGCCTGCGTACTGTGTAAAATGGGGATATCTGCCTGCGTACTGTGTAAAATGGGGATATCTGCCTGCGTACTGTGTAAAATGGGGACACCTGCCTGCCGTACTGTGTAAAATGGGGACACCTGCCTGCCGCACTTTGTAAATGGGGACACCTGCCTGCCGCACTTTGTAAATGGGGACACCTGCCTGCCGCGCTGTGTAATATGGGGACACTTGCCTGGTGTAATGTGTAAAAAGGGGACTTATTTATTTTTATTTTTTCCCCCTGTGGTGGGTGTGATATCAGACGAGGCCACGCCCACTGTAATGAGACCACGCCCATTTTAATCAGGCCACACAGCCTTGTCGGGAGCGTGCGCGCCTTAGGCGCGCGCATGCTTTTTTTCTGGCTATATGGGGGGGGCACGCAATTTTTTTTTATAGCAATGGGGAGGGGGGGGGTGCACATTTTGAAATCTCGCACTGGGAGCCAAATTGTCTAGAAACGGCCCTGTGTGCTGTGCTGTGTGATGTGCTCTGCTGTGTGCTGCTGTGTGATGTGATGTGCTGTGTGCTGCTGTGTGATGTGATGTGCTGTGTGCTGCTGTGTGATGTGCTGTGCTGTGTGATGTGCTATGCTGTGTCCGTCCACAAGTGGCTGTGCTGTGTCCTGTACCCTTAGTCTAATAAGTCTGTTACACAGGGGTACTGCACTGACTCCACAGGCTGTACCCCACTGCGTCCACATATAAACAATGTGACTCTGCAGTGTCAGTTGTGAAAAAAAATATACAAAGTTAATATGAAGCAAAAAAAAAAACATTTAAAAAAAAATGTTTCTACAACCTGTGTGCGCTGTATCTCAGTACGTTTGTTCATATATATATATATATATATATATACATATATATATATATATAAAAGCCATTTTGAATACCCACAGTGTGAGATGAGCTGTGAATTGAAAAATTAAAAAAATATATTGCTCTGTTTGTACTGCTCTGTGCGTTGTACCGCAGTGCATTGGTGTATGTACCTATAATAGCCCTTTGACTTCCCGCAGAGTGAGCTAAGCTACAAATAAAAAAAAAGATATTGTTATATTTTTGGTAGTAATCTGTTTGCTGTACTCTTGTATATTTGTTCATGTACGTATAAATGACCCACAGAGGTCAAATGACCCACACACTACACCCCACTGGCCCACGTTCCTCAGCTCCCGGCTCCCAGCCACCTCACCCCACTGGCCCACGTTCCTCAGCTCCCGGCTCCCAGCCACCTCACCCCACTGGCCCACGTTCCTCAGCTCCCGGCTCCCAGCCACCTCACCCCGCTGGCCCGCGTTCCTCAGCTCCCGGCTCCCAGCCACCTCACCCCACTGGCCCACGTTCCTCAGCTCCCGGCTCCCAGCCACCTCACCCCACTGGCCCACGTTCCTCAGCTCCCGGCTCCCAGCCACCTCACCCCACTGGCCCACGTTCCTCAGCTCCCGGCTCCCAGCCACCTCACCCCGCTGGCCCGCGTTCCTCAGCTCCCGGCTCCCAGCCACCTCACCCCACTGGCCCACGTTCCTCAGCTCCCGGCTCCCAGCCACCTCACCCCACTGGCCCACGTTCCTCAGCTCCCGGCTCCCAGCCACCTCACCCCACTGGCCCACGTTCCTCAGCTCCCGGCTCCCAGCCACCTCACCCCGCTGGCCCGCGTTCCTCAGCTCCCGGCTCCCAGCCACCTCACCCCACTGGCCCACGTTCCTCAGCTCCCGGCTCCCAGCCACCTCACCCCACTGGCCCACGTTCCTCAGCTCCCGGCTCCCAGCCACCTCACCCCACTGGCCCGCGTTCCTCAGCTCCCAGCCGACTCACCCCACCGACTCCCAAGAGGAAGGTGGGGGAGGGAGAGAGGTGACCCTGCTGTGATATTACTAGAAGAAGGAGGGGGGGGGGACAGGGCACACTGAGAGACACAGAATAAAGAGGGGAGACACTTAGAGACCTATTATGAAGGGTAGAGACACACTGAGAGATAGAATTAATGGAGAGGGAGTCACAGACATAGAATGTGATGGTAAGAACTTTGCAGGGGGTAGGTGATGGCATGCTGAGAGACAACACAGGGGGTAGGTGATGGTGTGCTGAGAGACAACACAGGGGGTAGGTGATGGTGTGTTAAGAGACGACACGGGGGTTCTCGTGGAACCGCTGTTGTATGATGCTGGCCTTGTTAATTTTCCTACACAACTTGACGATGGAATCTCCTACATGAATAGTGACTACCGACTGAAGACGCCGTCTGCCTCAGAGGATACAGGTCTTCAGAGGTTCCACATTGTGCTCAACCATCATATAGGTAAGGTGCATTTGGAATTGGAAAGAATGTTCCAAGTGTGACAAGAAACAGGTGTTGACCATGTTGACACACGCCCATTTTCAGTGACCACACCCCTTCTGGTATGTAGCCACGCCCATTAATTTCCAAGCGTGCCTTCAGCGTGCTCACATCATTAGCTTTGTACAGTAGTTCTATTTGGGAGTGGGGTCCCAACTGGGACCACCCATTACCAAATGTCTAGTTTGGCCTATGCTTGGCCTTTATTTCTGAGTGGTGGTTCTGCATCTGTCAGTGAGGCTCCTCCTTCTGCGTCTCATGATGATGGAAGACCGTTTCACTCAGAGTCTAGAGGAAGTGTCAAAAAATAAATAAATGAAGACAAACTGTGTGTTCAGAAACAGAAATGTGAAAAAACCCTGAGACTAAGGGTATATTTACTGAAGTATGGGTTTTTAGATCTGGAGATCTGCCCGTAGCAACCAGATTCTACTTATCATGTATCGAACACCTTCTAGAAAATAATAGCTAGAATCTGATTGGTTGCTAAGGGCAATATCCACTTTAAAACCCCCCACTTTAGATAACATAGTAACATAGTATCTGAGGTTGAAAAAAGACAATTTGTCCATCGAGTTCAACCTATTTGTGGTCTCCAATGCAGGATTATTTTTGGACTAAATTTTGCCTGGTGCTCATGTCAGCCGTTGTGTTTTAATAACTATAATGTGTGACTATGCACCATAACCCTGAATATCCTTATCCATTAGGAATTTGTCCAGCCCATTCTTAAAGGTGTTGACTGAGTCGGCCATTACAACTCCCTCAGGCAGGGAAATCCAAACACGTATTGTCCTTACCGTGAAAAAGCCTTTACGCCGTATTGTGCGGACTCTCCTCTCCTCTAACCTGAGCGAGTGTCCACGTGTCCTGTATTGATCTTACCAAAAACAGATCCTCTGTAAGCTCTGTATATTGTCCTCTTATATATTTGTAGATGTTGATCATGTCCCCTCTTAGTCTCCTCTTTTCCAGTGTAAACATGCCTATCCTTGCAAGCCTTTCCTCATATTCCAGCGTCTCCATGCCCTTAATTAGTTTGGTCGCTCGCCTCTGAACCTATTCTAGCTCCAGGATATCCTTTTTGTAGTACGGTGCACAGAATTGTACACAGTATTCAAGACGTGACCTCACTAGCAGGGACGTGGAGGCAGGGGAGGTAGGAGGCAGTGCCTCCCCTGTCATCAATGATTAAAATAATACAAAGAAGATACTTATGACACATATTCTGTGTCATTAGTATCTCCTTTAGCCTTTATATTATTTTAATCGTTATTATCTTCCTAAAATAAAGTTTAAAAAGGGTTTCGGAGGCACCGCTGTCGGTGGAAAAGGGCTGGAAGCGGGGGGAGGGGCCGAGCGTCGAGCAGAGAAAACCCATTGACAAAAATCCCTGTAAGCTGCACTTGTACAAGTGCCGCTTTGACAGGGGCGTACTTTCATCCCATATGGAAGCACGCCCCTGTCACTTAGTTAGGTTGCTGATTGGCGGCTGCGCAGAATTCCGGACCTGCATGCCACGACTGCGGCGGGGGATTCCTTCTGTTGTGCAGTATCCAGGTACAGTAACACGGAGGACACAGCCTGTTAGTGCCTCTCCCCGCCTCCTCTCTCTCATGTGGATGTCTGTCACCGGCCGCCGCACGCTGCATCCTCTCACCCGCTGGTTACACATAGGAGTCCCCTTCAGGTTCTCCCTCCTGCGCCTTTAACCCCTTCAGCGCCATCATCCCCGCCACCAAAGTGGAGCTAACAATCTATTGCAGGTGAGGACCATTTCTGACCCCTCTCTCTCCACAACCCCTTCCCTGAGCACAGGGCGTCTTCCGGCCATGCTTCTGTCCTGGACGTTCCCCTTCAGTGGGATCTCGCTCAGCAAGTTTTGTGGTGTAACGCGCGTAAGCGGCTCCTCTGTGGTGTAACGTGCGTAAGCGCCTCCTCTGTGGTGTAACGTGCGTAAGCGTCTCCTCTGTGGTGTAACGTGTGTAAGCGTCTCCTCTGTGGTGTAACGCGCGTAAGCGTTTCCCCTGTGGTGTAACGCGCGTAAGCGTCTCCTCTGTGGTGTAACGTGTGTAAGCATCTCCTCTGTGGTGTAACGCGCGTAAGCGTCTCCTCTGTGGTGTAACGCACGTAAGCGGCTCCTCTGTGGTGTAACGTGTGTAAGCGTCTCCTCTGTGGTGTAACGCGCGTAAGCGTCTCCTCTGTGGTGTAACGCGCGTAAGCGTCTCCTCTGTGGTGTAACACGCGTAAGCGGCTCCTCTGTGGTGTAACACGCGTAAGCGTCTCCTCTGTGGTGTAACGTGTGTAAGCGTCTCCTCTGTGGTGTAACGCGTGTAAGCGTCTCCTCTGTGGTGTAACGCGCGTAAGCGTCTCCTCTGTGGTGTAACGCGCGTAAGCGTCTCCTCTGTGGTGTAACGCGCGTAAGCGTCTCCTCTGTTGTGTAACGCGCGTAAGCGTCTCCTCTGTTGTGTAACGCGCGTAAGCGTCTCCTCTGTGGTGTAACGCGCGTAAGCGTCTCCTCTGTGGTGTAACGCGCGTAAGCGTCTCCTCTGTGGTGTAACGCGCGTAAGCGTCTCCTCTGTGGTGTAACGCGCGTAAGCGTCTCCTCTGCGGTGTAACGCGCGTAAGCGTCTCCTCTGCGGTGTAACGTGCGTAAGCGTCTCCTCTGCGGTGTAAAGTGCGTAAGCGTCTCCTCTGCGGTGTAACGTGCGTAAGCGTCTCCTCTGCGGTGTAACGTGCGTAAGCGTCTCCTCTGTGGTGTAACGTGCGTAAGCGTCTCCTCTGTGGTGTAACGTGCGTAAGCGTCTCCTCTGTGGTGTAACGTGCGTAAGCGTCTCCTCTGTGGTGTAACGTGTGTAAGCATCTCCTCTGTGGTGTAACGTGTGTAAGCGTCTCCTCTGTGGTGTAACATGCGTAAGCGTCTCTGTGGTGTAACGTGTGTAAGCGTCTCCTCTGTGGTGTAACGTGCGTAAGCGTCTCTGTGGTGTAACGTGCGTAAGCGTCTCCTCTGTGGTGTAACGCGCGTAAGCATCTCCTCTGTGGTGTAACGTGCGTAAGCGTCTCTGTGGTGTAACGTGCGTAAGCGTCTCTGTGGTGTAACGTGCGTAAGCGTCTCCTCTGTGGTGTAACACGCGTAAGCGTCTCCTCTGTGGTGTAACACGCGTAAGCGTCTCCTCTGTGGTGTAACGTGCGTAAGCGTCTCCTCTGCGGTGTAACGTGCGTAAGCGTCTCCTCTGCGGTGTAACGTGTGTAAGCAACTCCTCTGCGGTGTAACGTGTGTAAGTGTCTCCTCTGCGGTGTAACGTGTGTAAGTGTCTCCTCTGCGGTGTAATGTGCGTAAGCGTCTCCTCTGTGGTGTAACGTGCGTAAGCGTCTCCTCTGTGGTGTAACGTGCGTAAGCGTCTCCTCTGTGGTGTAACGTGCGTAAGCGTCTCCTCTGTGGTGTAACGTGCGTAAGCGTCTCCTCTGTGGTGTAACGTGCGTAAGCGTCTCCTCTGTGGTGTAACGTGCGTAAGCGTCTCCTCTGTGGTGTAACGTGTGTAAGCGTCTCCTCTGTGGTGTAACATGCGTAAGCGTCTCTGTGGTGTAACGTGTGTAAGCGTCTCCTCTGTGGTGTAACGTGCGTAAGCGTCTCTGTGGTGCAACGTGCGTAAGCGTCTCCTCTGTGGTGTAACGCGCATAAGCGTCTCCTCTGTGGTGTAACGTGCGTAAGCGTCTCTGTGGTGTAACGTGCGTAAGCGTCTCTGTGGTGTAACGTGTGTAAGCGTCTCCTCTGTGGTGTAACACGCGTAAGCGTCTCCTCTGTGGTGTAACGTGCGTAAGCGTCTCCTCTGCGGTGTAACGTGCGTAAGCGTCTCCTCTGCGGTGTAACGTGCGTAAGCGTCTCCTCTGTGGTGTAACGTGCGTAAGCGTCTCCTCTGTGATGTAACGTGCGTAAGCGTCTCTGTGGTGTAACGTGCGTAAGCGTCTCCTCTGTGGTGTAACGTGCGTAAGCGTCTCTGTGGTGTAACGCGCGTAAGCGTCTCCTCTGTGGTGTAACGTGCGTAAGCGTCTCTGTGGTGTAACGTGCGTAAGCGTCTCTGTGGTGTAACGTGCGTAAGCGTCTCCTCTGTGGTGTAACACGCGTAAGCGTCTCCTCTGTGGTGTAACGTGCGTAAGCGTCTCCTCTGCGGTGTACGTGCGTAAGCGTCTCCTCTGCGGTGTAACGTGTGTAAGCAACTCCTCTGCGGTGTAACGTGTGTAAGTGTCTCCTCTGCGGTGTAACGTGTGTAAGTGTCTCCTCTGTGGTGTAACGTGCGTAAGCGTCTCCTCTGTGGTGTAACGTGCATAAGCGTCTCCTCTGTGGTGTAATGTGTGTAAGCGTCTCCTCTGTGGTGTAACATGCGTAAGCGTCTCTGTGGTGTAACGTGTGTAAGCGTCTCCTCTGTGGTGTAACGTGCGTAAGCGTCTCTGTGGTGTAACGTGCGTAAGCGTCTCCTCTGTGGTGTAACGCGCATAAGTGTCTCCTCTGTGGTGTAACGTGCGTAAGCGTCTCTGTGGTGTAACGTGCGTAAGCGTCTCTGTGGTGTAACGTGTGTAAGCGTCTCCTCTGTGGTGTAACACGCGTAAGCGTCTCCTCTGTGGTGTAACGCGCGTAAGCGTCTCCTCTGCGATGTAACGCGCGTAAGCGTCTCCTCTGCGATGTAACGCGCGTAAGCGTCTCCTCTGCGGTGTAACGCGCGTAAGCGTCTCCTCTGTGATGTAACGTGCGTAAGCGTCTCCTCTGTGATGTAACGTGCGTAAGCGTCTCCTCTGTGGTGTAACGTGCGTAAGCGTCTCTGTGGTGTAACGCGCGTAAGCGTCTCTGTGGTGTAACGCGCGTAAGCGTCTCTGTGGTGTAACGCGCGTAAGCGTCTCCTCTGTGGTGTAACGCGCGTAAGCGTCTCCTCTGTGGTGTAACGCGCGGAAGCGTCTCCTCTGTGGTGTAACGTGCGTAAGCGTCTCTGTGGTGTAACGTTCGTAAGCGTCTCTGTGGTGTAACGCGCGTAAGCGTCTCCTCTGTGGTGTAACGCGCGTAAGCGTCTCCTCTGTGGTGTAACGCGCGTAAGCGTCTCCTCTGTGGTGTAACGCGCGTAAGCGTCTCCTCTGTGGTGTAACGTGCGTAAGCGTCTCTGTGGTGTAACGTGCGTAAGCGTCTCCTCTGTGGTGTAACGCGCGGAAGCGTCTCCTCTGTGGTGTAACGCGTGGAAGCGTCTCCTCTGTGGTGTAACGCGCGGAAGCGTCTCCTCTGTGGTGTAACGTGTGTAAGCGTCTCCTCTGTGGTGTAACGTGTGTAAGCGTCTCCTCTGTGGTGTAACATGCGTAAGCGGCTCCTCTGTGGTGTAACATGTGTAAGCGTCTCCTCTGTGGTGTAACGTGTGTAAGCGTCTCCTCTGTGGTGTAACGCGTGTAAGCGTCTCCTCTTTGGTGTAACGCGCGTAAGCGTCTCCTCTGTGGTGTAACGCGCGTAAGCGTCTCCTCTGTGGTGTAACGCGCGTAAGCGTCTCCTCTGTGGTGTAACGTGCGTAAGCATCTCCTCTGTGGTGTAACGCGTGTAAGCGTCTCCTCTGTGGTGTAACGCGTGTAAGCGTCTCCTCTGTGGTGTAACGCGCGTAAGCGTCTCCTCTGTGGTGTAACGCGCGGAAGCGTCTCCTCTGTGGTGTAACGTGCGGAAGCGTCTCCTCTGTGGTGTAACGTGCGTAAGCGTCTCTGTGGTGTAACGTGCGTAAGCGTCTCTGTGGTGTAACGCGCGTAAGCGTCTCCTCTGTGGTGTAACGCGCGTAAGCGTCTCCTCTGTGGTGTAACGCGCGTAAGCGTCTCTGTGGTGTAACGTGCGTAAGCGTCTCTGTGGTGTAACGTGCGTAAGCGTCTCCTCTGTGGTGTAACGCGCGTAAGCGTCTCCTCTGTGGTGTAACGCGCGTAAGCGTCTCCTCTGTGGTGTAACGCGCGTAAGCGTCTCCTCTGTGGTGTAACGCGCGTAAGCGTCTCCTCTGTGGTGTAACGCGCGTAAGCGTCTCCTCTGTGGTGTAACGCGCGTAAGCGTCTTCCCTGTGGTGTAACGCGCGTAAGCGTCTCCCCTGTGGTGTAACGCGCGTAAGCGTCTCCCCTGTGGTGTAACGCGCGTAAGCGTCTCCTCTGTGGTGTAACGCGCGTAAGCGTCTCCTCTGTGGTGTAACGCGCGTAAGCGTCTCCTCTGTGGTGTAACGCGCGTAAGCGTCTCCTCTGTGGTGTAACGCGCGTAAGCGTCTCCTCTGTGGTGTAACGCGCGTAAGCGTCTCCTCTGTGGTGTAACGCGCGTAAGCGTCTCCTCTGTGGTGTAACGCGCGTAAGCGTCTCCTCTGTGGTGTAACGCGCGTAAGCGTCTCCTCTGTGGTGTAACGCGCGTAAGCGTCTCCTCTGTGGTGTAACACGCGTAAGCGTCTCCTCTGTGGTGTAACGTGCGTAAGCGTCTTCTCTGTGGTGTAACGCGCGTAAGCGTCTCCTCTGTGGTGTAACGCGCGTAAAGGTCGCCTCTGTGGTGTAACGCGCGTAAGTGTCTCCTCTGTGGTGTAACGCGCGTAAGTGTCTCCTCTGTGGTGTAACGCGTGTAAGCGTCTCCTCTGTGGTGTAACGCGCGTAAAGGTCGCCTCTGTGGTGTAACGCGCGTAAGCGGCTCCTCTGTGGTGTAACGCGCGTTAGCGTCTCCTCTGTGGTGTAACGCGCGTAAGCGTCTCCTCTGTGGTGTAACGCGCGTAAGCGTCTCCTCTGTGGTGTAACGCGCGTAAACGTCTCCTCTGTGGTGCAACGCGCGTAAGCGTCTCCTCTGTGGTGCAACGCGCGTAAGCGTCTCCTCTGTGGTGCAACGCGCGTAAGCGTCTCCTCTGTGGTGTAACGCGCGTAAGCGTCTCCTCTGTGGTGTAACGCGCGTAAGCGTCTCCTCTGTGGTGTAACGCGCGTAAGCGTCTCCTCTGTGGTGTAACACGCGTAAGCGTCTCCTCTGTGGTGTAACGCGCGTAAAGGTCGCCTCTGTGGTGTAACGCGCGTAAGCGGCTCCTCTGTGGTGTAACGTGTGTAAGCGTCACCCTCTCCCTGGTGTTACTCCCTGTCACCCTCTCCCTGGCGTCACTCCCTGTCACCCGCTCCTTGGCGTCATTCCCTGTCACCCTCTCACTGGCGCCACTCCCTGTCACCCTCTCATTGGCGTCACTCCCTGTCACCCGCGTCACTCCCTGTCACCCGCTGCTGTCACCCTCTCACTGGTGTCACTCCCTGTCACCCGCTGCGGTAACCTTCTCCCTGGCATCACTCCCTGTCACCCGCTCCCTGGCGTCACTTCCTGCCACCCGCTTCTGTCACCCTCTCACTGGCATCACTTCCTGTCACCCGCCCCTGGCATCACTCCCTGTCACCCGCTTCTGTCACCCTCTCACTGGCGTCACTCCCTGTCACCCACTGCTGTCACCCTCTCCCTGGCGTCACTCCCTGTCACCCGCTGTTATCACCCTCTCACTGGCATCACTCCCTGTCACCTGCTGCTGTCACCCTTTCCCTGGCATCACTCCCTGTCACCCTCTTCTTGGCGTCACCCGCTGCTGTCACCCTCTCCCTGGCGTCACTCCCTGTCACCCTCTACCTTGCGTCACACTCTTCCTGTCACTTTCTCGCTGCTGTCACCCTATCTCTGTCACCCACAGCTGTCACCCTCTTCCTGTCACAGACTGCTGTCACCCTCTCCCTAGCATCACCATCTCCCTCTCACCCACTGCTGTCACCCTCTACCTGGCGTCACTCCCTGTCACCCGCTGTTATCACCCTCTCCCTGGCGTCACTCCCTGTCACCCGCTGTTATCACCCTCTCACTGGCATCACTCCCTGTCACCCACTGCTGTCACCCTCTCCCTGGCGTCACTCCCTGTCACCCGCTTCTGTCACCCTCTCCCTGGCATCACTCCCTGTCACCCGCTGCTGTCACCCTTTCCCTGGCATCACTCCCTGTCACCCGCTGCTGTCACCCTTTCCCTGGCATCACTCCCAGTCACCCTCTTCTTGGCATCACCCGCTGCTGTCACCCTCTCCCTGGCGTCACTCCCTGTCACCCTCTCCCTTGCGTCACACTCTTGCTGTCACTTTCTCGCTGCTGTCACCCTATCTCTGTCACCCACAGCTGTCACCCTCTTCCTGTCACAGACTGCTGTCACCCTCTCCCTAGCATCACCATCTCCCTCTCACCCACTGCTGTCACCCTCTACCTGGCGTCACCCTCTCCCTAGTTTGTTGTCCAGGACTTCCATTAACTTAATAGCGCCGCACCCACAGCACTATTAAGTTAATGGAAGCCCTGGACAACAAAATTGCATTCATGTCCTCCTCCCACTCCTTCCCCAGTCCCAAACACTAATATTTATTTTATAAAAATGTACAATATATTAACCGCCTGCTCACCACAAGTTTTATGAGCCGGCTGGCTGCGGGCATTGGCAGCGACGGTATTAGACAGAGATGCGAATTAGTGGCGGTGGGCCTGGGCAGTTGATGGTGGGCGATTTTGTAAGCCATTGGCGGGGGTGGTGGCCATTAGTGGCAGGGGTAGCAGGCTTCAGAGATGGCGGCGTTAGCCGGCATTGGCTCAGGGGCAGTAGCGGGCATTGGTTCCACGGTAGTAGGTGTCGCTGGCAGGACTCGGCGGACATTATGGCTGTAGTGCCTCACCAGCCACTGACCTCACCGCACGCCACTGCTCACTAGTGATTTATATAACGGGAGTATAATACTCTCGTCCCTAGCATCAATTCCCCGTTTTATGCATGCTAATATCTTATTAGCCTTCTTTGCTGCAGTCCTACTTTGGGTACTACTGCTTAGTTTGTTATCTATGTGAACCCCTAAGTGTTTTCCAGTACAGAATCTCCTAGTATTACCCCATTTAGTAGGTAGGTGTTATTTTTGTTTCTGTTACCTACCACAGTGCATTACCTTACACTTGTCTGTGTTGAATCTCATTCTCCATTGTGCTGCCCATGCTTCTAGTTTAACTAAGTCATTCTGAAGAGACTCAGCATCCCCCTCCGCATTTATAGCCTTACACAATTTTGTATCGTCTGCAAAGATTGACACCATGCTCTCTAGATCTACTGCTAGATCGGTAATGAAAATGTTAAACAATAGTGGTCCAAGTACAGACCCTTGCGGCACACCACTTAGCACTTCGCTCCAAGTTGAAAATGATCCATTGACCACAACGCGCTGCTCCCTATTATCTAACCAATTTCTGACCCAAGTGCATATTGTGCTTCCTAGCCCTATTTCTTGTAGCTTGTAGATAAGACACATGTGTGGTACTGTGTCGAAAGCTTTGGCAAAGTCTAAAAAGATTACATACACCTCCTTACCCTGATCAAGGTTTTCACTTACTGTTTCATAAAAGCCAAGTAAGTTGGTTTGACATGATCTGTCCTTCACAAATCCATGTTGATTTCTTTTAATGACCTTATTGGCTTCAAGGAACTTCTGAATACTATCCCTTAGAATACCTTCCAATACTTTCCCCACTATAGATGTAAGACTAACTGGTCTATAATTACCTGGTTCAGCTTTGATTCCCTTTTTGAATATAGGCACTACTTCCACTATACGCCAGTCCTTGGGAACCATACCCGATATAACTGAATCTGTAAAGATCAAAAATAGTGGTCTTGCAAGTTCAGAGCGAAGCTCCATAAGAACTCTTGGGTGAATTCCATCGGGACCCAGTGACTTATTAATCTTTAAATGTTTTAATCAGTCACAGACTACCACTTCACCTAAATAAGCATTTAGCAGTGGTACATTATCTTTGTTCAGATTGTGTGTTAGTCCCTGCATTTGGTCCTCTCTTGTAAATACTGTTGGAAAAAACTCATTTAGTTTGTCTGCTATGTCATTATCATTTTTTATTAAGACTCCCAACTTGTCCTTTAAAGGGCCTATACTCTCCTTCTTTAATCTCTTGCTGTTGATATATTTAAAAAATAATTTGGGATTTGTTTTGCTTTCCTTTGCTACTAGTTTTTCAGTTTCTACTTTAGCCGCTCTTATTTCTTTTTTGCATATTTTGTTAAAATCCTTATAGTGCTGAAATGACTGCGTTCTTGTCAGATATGTATTTTTTGAATGACTCGCCTTTTCTTGCTCATTAGTTCCTTTATCTTTTGTTAAGCCACATTGGTTTGGGATTGTTGTTCCTTTTTTTGCTGCTCGTGGGAATAAATTTGCGAGTATTTTTAACTAGCAGGAATTTTAATACATCCCATTTCTTTGTAGTATTTTTCTCTTGAAACAGAATTTCCCATTCAATGTCCCTTAAAGCTTACCTCATCATATCAAAGTTGGCTGTGCTAAAGTTTAGAGTTCTAGTTGAGCCAGTATAGGACTGCTTATGAAAACTGATATTGAATGTGACCATATTGTGGTCGCTGTTTCCTATGGGCTCCCCCACTTTAATATCTGATACCAATTCCCCATTGTTTGTAAATGCCAGGTCTAAGATTGCATTGTACTTAGTTGGTTTCTTGATTAATTGAACTAAGTAGTTATCATTTAGTGTGTTTAAAAATAATATACTTAATATACTCCATAATGTGGAGTATAAAAATAATTAATATACTCCATAATGTGTCCACGAGTACTATGTGTGAGCCTGACCTTTCTGTTACCATACTCAGATAAACCACTTTCCACCATTTCTGCACCCTCTGCAAATGTGGGGA
Organism: Pseudophryne corroboree; assembly: GCF_028390025.1. NCBI lineage: Eukaryota > Metazoa > Chordata > Amphibia > Anura > Myobatrachidae > Pseudophryne > Pseudophryne corroboree. The sequence continues at coordinate 846,680,692 of NC_086448.1, forward strand.
TGAGCAGCACAAGTCAACATGCTGAAATTAAGGATGCTACCGTAGAAGTGCAAGAGGATGAGGGGGATATTTGTGTAGCTGACACTGGTGCGGATGAGGATGTTGTTTTTGTAAGTCAGTGGAAGCAGTTCTTGCCCATGATATAAAGAAGGTCATTGTCACGCCTGGGCATAGGACCAAAAAAATCCAGCTCTTATGTGTGAAATTATTTTTTAGCCAAATCCTGACAAAACTTGTCTAGCCATCTGTAGTGTTTGTAAAACCACAGTAAGTAGAGGTAGGACGTTAACCATCTAGGAACCTCCTCCCTGTTATGTCATTTGCAGTAAGTTCATGAAAAGTCTTTTTCAATATCAGAAACTTATGCTGAAAAAATTCCAACAACAGTCCAGCATCAGCTAGCTTCCTTCTCTTAACTAGATCCCAAAAGCCTGCAATCTCCACCGCCAACACCTTCATCCTTGATATTCTCATTAATGATTGGAGGTAGTCCTGCATCCAATTTGATAAGGCTAAGTGACTCCTCCCCAATCCAGGATTCCTCAGAAGAATCCTTCAGTGCTAGGTCTGCTGCTGCTGCTAGGGATGGATCTTCATCCCAGTAGGGGACCAAGAAGACTAGTATTTGAAAATGAAAATTGCCTGTTAATCCTTTGCAAGTATGACGGCTGTCACCCAGTCGCACAGCAGATCACAGACGCCATGACTGCTTTGCTAGTATTAGATCTATGGCCAATATCTACAATTAATGCAGTGGATTTTAAACAGTTAATTGAGGTCCTGTGCTCCCGCTACAAAATCCCATGTCCGTTCCATTTTACTGGATAAGCAATAACTCACCTGTACCAGGATGTTAATAAAACCTAATTATCGACCTTGAAAAGTATGTTGGACTTGTAGATCAGGCACTTTATTTGCTTAGCCAGGGTAGTCAGTATCTTGAAATTGGATCACTACATTTTGGCCACCGTGCTTGATCCTAGGTTTAAGTCATATATCCGGCAGGATGTAATGCAGTCCGAGATCGCTGTATGTGCGGGTTACCGGCTAATTTTGGATGTTTTTTAAAGGGACAATCACTTACAAGGCAAAACCATGCCATGCAAGTGATTGTTCCTTTACAAAAACATCTGAAATCGGCCGGCAACCTGCACCTCCGGGGATCTCTAACTGCATTACATCCCACCGCATATGTCTTTCTTTCCAACTGACCCAGAGCTTAAGAGATACAAAGAGCTCCTGGTGAGCAAGTAAGCAGCTCAAGTGACACATGGCACAATGACATCTCCTCCTTCAGTTTCTCCGGTAACTGCTGCTGTCAGGAAAATACTCATCTTTCCCAAAAGACTCAGTGGCGATGCAGATAAGTCAGCAAAAATTTTGACATCTGATCGGGTCTAAAAGAATTGCCCAAAATTAGTGACACCTCTACTGTAGCTCCATCTGATATGGTCACCATCCAAAGAATGGTGGAGGATTATTTTAATGACAGCATACAAATAAGCAGAATAAGCAGAGTCCCTTTGACTACCGGAAGAAAAAAAAGCAATTTGGGGTCCCTTGCACAAAATGGCTTTGCTTTACTTAAGCTGCCCACCCTCCAGTGTGTACTCAAAGTATTTTCAGCACAGCCGGGAACCTTGTCAGTGATCGGCGCAGGAGGCTACTTCCTCAAAATGTGGAAAAGATAATGTTCATCAAAATAAACTAAAATTCCATGAGGAAGAACTTTACCGCCAATTATGCTAAAGTACAGAGACTTCTGTAATGGTGGATTCCATCAGGGATTAGCTAATGTTGTGTGAGAAGAATGTTAACACTGATGAGGGTGAGGATGAGAATGACAATGACATCTTGGTCACTGTAGAGCTTTTAGTTTAGCTGCCTTAAGTCCATTGGTATTTTGTTTTGTAGGGGCCCAAACAAACTAAGCATTTCTGCACAAAAGTGGAAGTCCCTGTCACTGAAGTGCTTGGTTTGTTAAACTGTGTATATCCTTTTTAATATCCAATATAAGGGCGGGTAGGAGAGCCCGAGGACAATTCCATCTTGCACCACATTTCTTTTCTGACAGTGCTGTGTGGTAATGTTTCATAGATGTACTATAAACTGCCGTGGGTTTGTGCCGCTGCTCTGTCGCTTAGTAACCAGCCAGCTCGTTGCAGCCTTTGGCAAATAATAGTGAAAACAATATTGTGAGCTGTGAGGAAGTCAAAATTGAATGGAAATGACTGAAAATGAATGATATTAAGGTTAACATACTGTAGGAACAAAAAAAGGCACAGAATCTGCGATTTTAGGTGATTTTTCTTATAAATTTTTGCAAAAATATACAGATCCAAAACCCAACAAAGGATTATACTCAAAACCAGCAAAAATGGTCCTGCGCACATCTTCAAATGATACCTGAGAGTTAAAATCCTTTTCAGCCATGGCTTTTGCATGCTTAATGCTATTAATAGTGCAATCAGGGCAGCGGCTGGTGGGGGAAGTGCTTCTGCTATTGACTAAAGATTATAATATTACTATATCTGGAAGAGAAAGTTCTCAGCGTAATCAGACATTACCGTTATTCACTACATTGTAAAGATAAGAACACGGCAGTACAAGGCAAAAGTTTCTCAGCGTTCAACTAATTGCAAAATAAAACACAATATATCATTCACATATACAGCTGTAGCCCATAGTAACGGGCAGCACAGAGAGACAGAGATGGGTTACAGGTGATTATTACTTTTATCCGGACAACATTCATATCTGAGCAACATGCAAGATCAATATAATGACTTTTATGGATTATAACAGTGATAAAATTATTGCACAGCAATAACAATTAATCACTTTTTTCAGTGACATTCTATGTTTCATCCATGTTAATAATGTCACTACGGACAATAAAAGTAATGGCCATGGCAAGTTACTGCAGCCAATACAGGCATAAGATCCCCTCCCGGTGCATTCGGTGAGCCCTCCGGTGTCTGTGGCTCCCAATACAGGCGTAAGGTCCCCTCCCGGTGCATTCAGTGAGCCCTCAGGTGTCTGTGGCAGCCAATACAGGCGTAAGGTCCCCTCCCGGTGCATTCGGTGAGCCCTTCAGTGTCTGTGGCTCCCAATACAGGCATAATGTCCCCTCCCGGTGCATTCGGTGAGCCCTCAGGTGTCTGTGGCACCCAATAGAGGCGTAAGGTCCCCTCCCGGTGCATTCAGTGAGCCCTCCGGTGTCTGTGGCACCCAATGCAGGCATAAGGTCCCCTCCCGGTGCATTCGGTGAGCCCTCCGGTGTCTGTGGCACCCAATACAGGCATAAGGTCCCCTCTCGGTGCATTTGGTGAGCCCTCCGGTGTCTGTGGCACCCAATAGAGGCGCAAGGTCCCCTCCCGGTGCATTCGGTGAGCCCTCCGGTGTCTGTGGCTCCCAATACAGGCATAAGGTCCCCTCCCGGTGCATTCGGTGAGCCCTCCGGTGTCTGTGGCACCCAGTACAGACATAAGGTCCCCTACCGGTGCATTCTGTGAGCCCTCCGGTGTCTGTGGCACCCAGTACAGGCATAAGGTCCCCTCCCGATGCATTTGGTGAGCCCCCCGGTGTCTGTGGCACCCAATACAGGCATAAGGTCCCCTCCCGGTGCATTCGGTGAGCCCTTCGGTGTCTGTGGCTCCCAATACAGGCATATCGGTGAGCCCTCCGGTGTCTGTGGCACCCAATAAAGGCATAAGGTCCCCTCCCGGTGCATTCGGTGAGCCCTTTGGTGTCTGTGGCTCCCAATACAGGCATAAGGTCCCCTCCCGGTGCATTCGGTGAGCCCTCCGGTGTCTGTGGCACCCACTTTGAGATTTCCTGCGGAGAACAGAGTGATTACAGAGACATTAGTGCGTGTGTACAGTATGTAACAACACTGTATGACAGGGAAGACACGTACAGTACTTGTAGCGTCGTCACAGCCTGATCACTGACTGATACCATATTCACAAGATTTATACATAATCTTACACAAATTATAATTTATAACGGTACCCGTCACTTTCCCCATTACTGACCAGTCACATCCACATTTACAAAACTATAGCAATACTGTTTAATATTCCATTTATCCCTGAGCCCTGTCATAACCAATATGATGCCCTAGGCAAGATTTTGGCTGGTGCCCCCTAGCACCACTGCTAGTTCTGCCTCTAACCCTGCACCCCTTTCCCAGCACCATCACCCCCCACCCATAGCAGTCCTCATTTTGGTGCCCCTACCCCCTATATTTTAAATAGGAACAGTGCGCACATTCGACGCGCAGCCTAAAAAGGGGCGTGTTCTTGCTGGGAAGGGGCGTGGCCACACAATTCAAATGATGCCACACAGTAGGGCAACTTTAGTCACATTATATCATGCGATAGTGTCCCTTATTCACATTACATCACACAGTAGTACCGCTTTACCTTATATACGTTACTAATCACAGTAGTGCCCCTTATTCACATAACATCACACCATATTGCTCTTTATTCACATTAGACCACACAGTATTGCCCTTTCTATACGTTACGCCACACAGTAGTGCCCCTTATTCACATAACATCACACCATATTGCTCTTTATTCACATTAGACCACACAGTATTGCCCTTTCTATACGTTACGCCACACAGTAGAGCACCTTATACACATATTGCCACACATTAGTAATGCCTTTTATACACATAATACCACACAGTAATGTCCTTTACACATATGACACACATTATTATTATTATTATTATTATTATTATTATCATCATCCTTTATTTATATGGCTCCACAAGGGTTCTGCAGAGCCCAATTACAGAGTACATATGCACATAATCAAAACAGGAAAAACAGTGACTTACAGTTGCAGACAATATAGGACAAGTACAGGGTAACTAAGCATAACTACATCAGTAGACAATACTGAGATAAGTATCAAGGTGGCCGAGAAATGCAGGATTTGGGCAGTTGAGGATTATTAAAGTAAGAAAAGGATAAGCACATGAGGGAAGAGGGCCCTACTCATGAGAGCTTAAATTCTAAAGGGGAGGGGCAGACAGGGGTGACACAGATGGGGTAGACCCAGCGTGGGACAGAGGTTTAGGATGAGATTTGGCTGGATTTGGGGAAGAAGTGCCTCTTGAGAGCCCGTTTGAATTTCTGTAGAGAGGTGGAGAGTCTGAGGGGGAGAGGTATGGAATTCCAGAGAAAGGGAGCAGCACGTGAGAAATCTTGGAGATAGGAGTGGGAGGAGCTAATCAGCAGGCAGGAGAGTCAGCGTGTATTAGCAGAGCAAAGAGGACGGGTGGGAGAGTAAAGGGAGATAAGATCAGAGATGTAGATGTGAGAGGAGTGGGTGAGGGCTTTGTAAGTGAGTGTGAGAAGCTTGAAATGGATTCTGAAAGGGAAGGGAAGCCAGTGAAGGGCTTGTAGGAGAGGAGAGGTGGACATAGTGCGTTTGGTGAGCAAGATGAGCCGGGCAGCAGCATTGAGTATAGATTGGAGTGGAGAGAGGTGTTTGTCAGGAATGCCAGTCAGGAGGAGATTACAGTAGTCCAGTCTGGAAATGATCAGTGAGTGGATAAGAGTCTTAGTAGCATCCTTGGTGAGAAAGGGTCTGATCCTGGAAATGTTTTTGAGATGAAAATGACAAGTTTGTGAGAGGTGCTGAATGTGTGGTTTGTAGGAGAGGGAGGAGTCAAGGATTACGCCAAGACAGCGTACTTGGGGGCTAGAGGAGATAGTCATGCCATCAATGGATAATGAGATTGTGGGAGGTGAGGTTGTGCGGGAGGGTGGGAAGATGATCAGCTCAGTCTTGGACATGTTGAGTTTAAGAAAGCGCTGGGACATCCAGGAAGAGATAGCAGAAAGACAGTTGGAGGTACGAGTGAGGAGAGCAGGGGAGAGATCAGGGGAGGAGAGGTAGATTTTACACTTATACACATCATTAATCTCCTTATAAACATAATGCACCTTACACATTATGTCAAACTTTATTACTGCCCTTTTACACATAATGCCCCTTACACATTTGCCGCACATTATTAAGACACACATAATGCCCCTTACACATATGCCGCAAATTATTAATGCCCTTATACACATAATAACACACATAATGTCCCTTACACATATGCCACACATTATTAATGCCCTTATACAGACAATGACATACATAATGTCCCTTACACATATGCCACACATTATTAGTGCCCTTATACACATAATGACACACACAGTGCCCCTTACACATATGCTGCACATTATTAATACACTTATACACATAACAAACATAATGCCCCTTACACATATGCTGCACATTATTAATACACTTATACACATAATAACAAACAAAATGCCCTTTACACATATGCCACACATTATTAATGCCCTTATACAGACAATGACACATAATGTCCCTTACACATATGCCACACATTATTAGTGCCCTTATACACATAATGACACACACAGTGCCCCTTACACATATGCTGCACATTATTAATACACTTATACACATAATAACAAACATAATGCCCCTTACACATATGCTGCACATTATTAATGCTCTTATACACATAATGACACACATAATGCCCCTTACACATATGCCGCACATTATTAGTGCCCTTATACACATAATGACACACATAATGTCCCTTACACATATTGAACACTATTGCACAACTGACCCACATGCTCACAGCACTCTCATGGCCACTAACACTGTGACCTTTGCCTCTGCTTGGATACAGATGTGTCCTTATACATCTTGCCTCAATACGCCATGCAGCAGGAGATGCCTGCCGTGAGTCAGCTGGCAGCTCTGCTAAAATCAGGCACCATTTTTTTTTGCAGAAAATGCGTCTTATTTACATTACTCTGTGACTAGGAGAACAAGCAGCTTCTGCTGATTACAATGATATGCAGCATGCCTATATTCTGTGTGCGACTGTGGCTGTATCTGCATATGAAATGCTATGTTACAGTGATTTCCAGGAATACACTGTGACATAGCATTTCATATGCAGATACAGCTACAGTCACACACAGAATATAGGCATGCTGCATATCATTTTAATCATCAAAAGCTGCTTGTGCCCCATAGCATTCTAAATGCACTAGTCATTTGCCTAGTTTGCCTATGCCTAGGTCCGGCTGGATAGAGGATCCCAATTCATTGCCCAGTTCTGGAAGTCATTCTGCTCTTCGTTGGGTATTATCCTCAGTCTATCTTCTCGATATCTATAAGAACTGGGTGAAAAACATACTGTATTTGCCTTTAGCACAGTTTACGTATAATGTCACTACTCTACTAAAGTGTCAACATTCTTTTGTGTGTTTGGATATCACCCCAGATGAAAATTCCTTTTCATCATTGATGCCAACTAATGTGTCGCTGATTCATAATACAACTGCTCACCTCAAGATGATTTAGAAGAAATTCCACCCAAATTTGTTCACACATCAACATCGTAGGCCCTGTATTTTTAAGGTGGGCGATAAGGTGTGGTTGTTTACTTGCAATATTAAACTTTGTCAACCATCACAGATGTTTGGTCCTAGGTACATTGGGCCTTTTCAGATGGTCAAGCAGGTGAATTCTGTTGCTGTTCGCCTTAAGTTGCCTAAACCTTTGAGAATTCCACACAACTTTTATTGCTCTCTGTTAAAGCCTGTGGTCACTTCCAAAAATTAAAGTATTTTCACCCTAGGAGACCATCTTCAGTTGTGATTCAGGGGCAATGGAAGTATATCATAGAGAAGAATCTGAACTCTAAATATGTTGAAGGTCAAGTCCACTTCTTGGTGTGTGTGTGTGTGTGTGTGTGTGTGTGTGTGTGTGTGTGTGTGTGTGTGTGTGTGTGTGTGTGTGTGTGTGTGTGTGTGTGGAGGGGGGGGGGGGGTATTGTTATGACTTAGTCCTGCACCAACTCTGCTCCACATACCATCTTTAAGCTACCACAGCCTCAGTCCTGCTCTGTGGTCACCTGCTTCTGCTCCACATACCATCTGCAAGCTACCACAGCCTCAGTCCTGCTCTGTGGTCACCTGCTTCTGCTCCACATACCACCTGCAAGCTACCACAGCCTCAGTCCTGCTCTGTGGTCACCTGCTTCTGCTCCACATACCATCTGCAAGCTACCACAGCCTCCATCCTGCTCTGTGGCCACCTGCTTCTGCTCCACATACCACCTGCAAGCTACCACAGCCTCAGTCCTGCTCTGTGGTCACCTGCTTCTGCTCCACATACCACCTGCAAGCTACCACAGCCTCAGTCCTGCTCTGTGGTCACCTGCTTCTGCTCCACATACCACCTGCAAGCTACCACAGCCTTAGTCCTGCTCTGTGGTCACCTGCCTCTGCTCCACATACCACCTGCAAGCTACCACAGCCTCAGTCCTGCTCTGTGGTCACCTGCTTCTGCTCCACATACCATCTGCAAGCTACCACAGCCTCAGTCCTGCTCTGTGGTCACCTGCTTCTGCTCCACATACCACCTGCAAGCTACCACAGCCTCAGTCCTGCTCTGTGGTCACCTGCTTCTGCTCCACATACCACCTGCAAGCTACCACAGCCTCAGTCCTGCTCTGTGGTCACCTGCTTCTGCTCCACATACCACCTGCAAGCTACCACAGCCTCAGTCCTGCTCTGTGGTCACCTGTTTCTGCTCCACATACCACCTGCAAGCTACCACAGCCTCAGTCCTGCTCTGTGGTCACCTGCTTCTGCTCCACATACCACCTGCAAGCTACCACAGCCTCAGTCCTGCTCTGTGGTCACCTGCTTCTGCTCCACATACCACCTGCAAGCTACCACAGCCTCAGTCCTGCTCTGTGGTCACCTGTTTCTGCTCCACATACCACCTGCAAGCTACCACAGCCTCAGTCCTGCTCTGTGGTCACCTGCTTCTGCTCCACATACCACCTGCAAGCTACCACAGCCTCAGTCCTGCTCCGTGTTCACCTGTTTCTGCTCCACATACCACCTGCAAGCTACCACAGCCTCAGTCCTGCTCTGTGGTCACCTGCTTCTGCTCCACATACCACCTGCAAGCTACCACAGCCTCAGTCCTGCTCTGTGGTCACCTGCCTCTGCTCCACATACCACCTGCAAGCTACCACAGCCTCAGTCCTGCTCTGTGGTCACCTGCCTCTGCTCCACATACCACCTGCAAGCTACCACAGCCTCAGTCCTGCTCTGTGGTCACCTGCTTCTGCTCCACATACCATCTGCAAGCTACCACAGCCTCAGTCCTGCTCTGTGGTCACCTGCTTCTGCTCCACATACCACCTGCAAGCTACCACAGCCTCAGTCCTGCTCTGTGGTCGCCTGTTTCTACTCCACATACCATCTGCAATCTACCACAGCCTCAGTCCTGCTCTGTGGTCACCTGCCTCTGCTCCACATACCACCTGCAAGCTACCACAGCCTCAGTCCTGCTCTGTGGTCGCCTGTTTCTACTCCACATACCATCTGCAATCTACCACAGCTTCAGTCCTGCTCTGTGGTCACCTGCTTCTGCTCCACATACCACCTGCAAGCTACCACAGCTTCAGTCCTGCTCTGTGGTCACCTGCTTCAGCTCCACATACCACCTGCAAGCTACCACAGCCTCAGTCCTGCTCTGTGGTCACCTGCTTCTACTCCACATACCACCTGCAAGCTACCACAGCCTCAGTCCTGCTCTGTGGTCACCTGCTTCTGCTCCACATACCACCTGCAAGCTACCACAGCCTCAGTCCTGCTCTGTGGTCACCTGCTTCTACTCCACATACCACCTGCAAGCTACCACAGCCTCAGTCCTGCTCTGTGGTCACCTGCTTCTGCTCCACATACCACCTGCAAGCTACCACAGCCTCAGTCCTGCTCTGTGGTCACCTGCTTCAGCTCCACATACCGTCTGCAAGCTACCACAGCCTCAGTCCTGCTCTGTGGTCACCTGCTTCTGCTCCACATACCATCTGCAAGCTACCACAGCCTCAGTCCTGCTCTGTGGTCACCTGCTTCTGCTCCACATACCATCTGCAAGCTACCACAGCCTCAGTCCTGCTCTGTGGTCACCTGCTTCTGCTCCACATACCACCTGCAAGCTACCACAGCCTCAGTCCTGCTCTGTGGTCACCTGCTTCTGCTCCACATACCATCTGCAAGCTACCACAGCCTCAGTCCTGCTCTGTGGTCACCTGCTTCTGCTCCACATACCACCTGCAAGCTACCACAGCCTCAGTCCTGCTCTGTGGTCACCTGCTTCTGCTCCACATACCACCTGCAAGCTACCACAGCCTCAGTCCTGCTCTGTGGTCACCTGCCTCTGCTCCACATACCACCTGCAAGCTACCACAGCCTCAGTCCTGCTCTGTGGTCACCTGTTTCTGCTCCACATACCATCTGCAAGCTACCACAGCATCAGTCCTGCTCTGTGGTCACCTGCCTCTGCTCCACATACCACCTGCAAGCTACCACAGCCTCAGTCCTGCTCTGTGGTCACCTGCTTCTGCTCCACATACCACCTGCAAGCTACTACAGCCTCAGTCCTGCTCTGTGGTCACCTGTTTATACTCCACATACCACCTGCAAGCTACCACAGCCTCAGTCCTGCTCTGTGGTCACCTGCTTCTGCTCCACATACCACCTGCAAGCTACCACAGCCTCAGTCCTGCTCTGTGGTCACCTGTTTCTGCTCCACATACCACCTGCAAGCTACCATAGCCTCAGTCCTGCTCTGTGGTCACCTGCTTCTGCTCCACATACCATCTGCAAGCTACCACAGCCTCAGTCCTGCTCTGTGGTCACCTGCTTCTGCTCCACATACCACCTGCAAGCTACCACAGCCTCAGTCCTGCTCTGTGGTCACCTGCTTCTGCTCCACATACCACCTGCAAGCTACCACAGCCTCAGTCCTGCTCTGTGGTCACCTGTTTCTGCTCCACATACCATCTGCAAGCTACCACAGCCTCAGTCCTGCTCTGTGGTCACCTGCCTCTGCTCCACATACCACCTGCAAGCTACCACAGCCTCAGTCCTGCTCTGTGGTCACCTGCTTCTGCTCCACATACCACCTGCAAGCTACTACAGCCTCAGTCCTGCTCTGTGGTCACCTGTTTATACTCCACATACCACCTGCAAGCTACCACAGCCTCAGTCCTGCTCTGTGGTCACCTGCTTCTGCTCCACATACCACCTGCAAGCTACCACAGCCTCAGTCCTGCTCTGTGGTCACCTGTTTCTGCTCCACATACCACCTGCAAGCTACCATAGCCTCAGTCCTGCTCTGTGGTCACCTGCTTCTGCTCCACATACCACCTGCAAGCTACCACAGCCTCAGTCCTGCTCTGTGGTCACCTGCTTCTGCTCCACATACCATCTGCAAGCTACCACAGCCTCAGTCCTGCTCTGTGGTCACCTGCTTCTGCTCCACATACCACCTGCAAGCTACCACAGCCTCAGTCCTGCTCTGTGGTCACCTGTTTCTGCTCCACATACCACCTGCAAGCTACCATAGCCTCAGTCCTGCTCTGTGGTCACCTGCTTCTACTCCACATACCACCTGCAAGCTACCACAGCCTCAGTCCTGCTCTGTGGTCACCTGCTTCTGCTCCACATACCACCTGCAAGCTACCACAGCCTCAGTCCTGCTCTGTGGTCACCTGCTTCTGCTCCACATACCATCTGCAAGCTACCACAGCCTCAGTCCTGCTCTGTGGTCACCTGTTTCTGCTCCACATACCACCTGCAAGCTACCACAGCCTCAGTCCTGCTCTGTGGTCACCTGCTTCTGCTCCACATACCATCTGCAAGCTACCACAGCCTCAGTCCTGCTCTGTGGTCACCTGCTTCTGCTCCACATACCATCTGCAAGCTACCACAGCCTCAGTCCTGCTCTGTGGTCACCTGCTTCTGCTCCACATACCACCTGCAAGCTACCACAGCCTCAGTCCTGCTCTGTGGTCACCTGCCTCTGCTCCACATACCACCTGCAAGCTACCACAGCCTCAGTCCTGCTCTGTGGTCACCTGCCTCTGCTCCACATACCATCTGCAAGCTACCACAGCCTCAGTCCTGCTCTGTGGTCACCTGCTTCTGCTCCACATACCATCTGCAAGCTACCACAGCCTCAGTCCTGCTCTGTGGTCACCTGCTTCTGCTCCACATACCACCTGCAAGCTACCACAGCCTCAGTCCTGCTCTGTGGTCACCTGCTTCTGCTCCACATACCATCTGCAAGCTACCACAGCCTCAGTCCTGCTCTGTGGTCACCTGCTTCTGCTCCACATACCACCTGCAAGCTACCACAGCCTCAGTCCTGCTCTGTGGTCACCTGCCTCTGCTCCACATACCACCTGCAAGCTACCACAGCCTCAGTCCTGCTCTGTGGTCACCTGCCTCTGCTCCACATACCATCTGCAAGCTACCACAGCCTCAGTCCTGCTCTGTGGTCACCTGCCTCTGCTCCACATACCATCTGCAAGCTACCACAGCCTCAGTACTGCTCTGTGGTCACCTGCTTCTGCTCCACATACCATCTGCAAGCTACCACAGCCTCCGTCCTGCTCTGTGGTCTCCTGCTTCTGCTCCACATACCACCTGCAAGCTACCACAGCCTCAGTCCTGCTCTGTGGTCACCTGCTTCTGCTCCACATACCACCTGCAAGCTACCAAAGCCTCAGTCCTGCTCTGTGGTCGCCTGTTTCTACTCCACATACCATCTGCAAGCTACCACAGCCTCAGTCCTGCTCTGTGGTCAGCTGCTTATGCTCCACATACCACCTGCAAGCTACCACAGCCTCAGTCCTGCTCTGTGGTCACCTGCTTCTGCTCCACATACCACCTGCAAGCTACCACAGCCTCAGTCCTGCTCTGTGGTCACCTGCTTCTGCTCCACATACCACCTGCAAGCTACCACAGCCTCAGTCCTGCTCTGTGGTCACCTGCCTCTGCTCCACATACCATCTGCAAGCTACCACGGCCTCAGTCCTGCTCTGTGGTCACCTGCCTCTGCTCCACATACCACCTGCAAGCTACCACAGCCTCAGTCCTGCTCTGTGGTCACCTGCCTCTGCTCCACATACCATCTGCAAGCTACCACGGCCTCAGTCCTGCTCTGTGGTCACCTGTTTCTACTCCACATACCACCTGCAAGCTACCACAGCCTCAGTCCTGCTCTGTGGTCACCTGCTTCTGCTCCACATACCACCTGCAAGCTACCACAGCCTCAGTCCTGATCTGTGGTCACCTGCTTCTGCTCCACATACCACCTGCAAGCTACCACAGCCTCAGTCCTGCTCTGTGGTCACCTGCTTCTGCTCCACATACCACCTGCAAGCTACCACAGCCTCAGTCCTGCTCTGTGGTCACCTGCCTCTGCTCCACATACCATCTGCAAGCTACCACGGCCTCAGTCCTGCTCTGTGGTCACCTGCCTCTGCTCCACATACCACCTGCAAGCTACCACAGCCTCAGTCCTGCTCTGTGGTCACCTGCCTCTGCTCCACATACCATCTGCAAGCTACCACGGCCTCAGTCCTGCTCTGTGGTCACCTGTTTCTACTCCACATACCACCTGCAAGCTACCACAGCCTCAGTCCTGCTCTGTGGTCACCTGCTTCTGCTCCACATACCACCTGCAAGCTACCACAGCCTCAGTCCTGATCTGTGGTCACCTGCTTCTGCTCCACATACCACCTGCAAGCTACCACAGCCTCAGTCCTGCTCTGTGGTCACCTGCTTCTGCTCCACATACCACCTGCAAGCTACCACAGCCTCAGTCCTGATCTGTGGTCACCTGCTTCTGCTCCACATACCACCTGCAAGCTACCACAGCCTCAGTCCTGCTCTGTGGTCACCTGCTTCTGCTCCACATACCACCTGCAAGCTACCACAGCCTCAGTCGTGCCCTGGGGTTATTCAGCTTATATCTGCTCCTGTTATTTGTATACGATCCTACTGGTATCCGTTCACATGGTCGACCATGTTATGGTCGACAGTCATTAGGTCGACCACTATTGGTCGACATTGACATGGTCGACATGGACACATGGTCGACACATGAAAGGTCGACACATGAAAAGGTCGACATGAGTTTTTAACTTTTTTTTCTTTTGGGGAACTTTTCCATACTTTACGATCCACGTGGACTATGATCGGAACGGTAATCTGTGCCGAGCGAAGCGGTAGCGGAGCGAAGGCACCATGCCCGAAGCATGGCGAGCGAAGCGGTGCACTAATTGGGGTTCCCAGTCACTTTACGCAAAAAACGACACCAAAAAAAGTTAAAAAAACTCATGTCGACCTTTTTATGTGTCGACCTTTCATGTGTCAACCATTTCCATGTGTCGACCATGTGTCCATGTCGACCAATAGTGGTCGACCTAATGACTGTCGACCATAACATGGTCGACCATTCATACCGGAACCGATCCTACTATCCTGTGTTTAGGATCAGATGGCTTCTCAGTACCAGTGAGATCATCTATTGCTATGGGAAAGGGTCGGCTGTTACAGACAGATACCTCTATAGTGTGATTCTATGGGTCTTATGCAAATACTCAGGTGTATAATATCATTATATCTGAATGCAAAAATGTAGCTGGTAGTAGATCTGTGTCCAGGTGGAACCTGCTTCACAAAGCCCTGCTCAAGTCCTGGCTAATCCCATCCAGACAATTGCAAAGGTGGTTCGGGATGTGTCTGTCCAGTTATCAGCGCTCTTATGTAAATACTCAGGTGTACCATGGGGGTAATTCTGAGTTGATCGCAGCAGGACATTTTTTAGCAGTTGGGTAAAACCATGTGCACTGCAGGGGGGGCAGATATAACATGTGCAGAGAGAGTTAGATTTGGGTGGGTTATATTGTTTCTGTGCAGGGTAAATACTGGCTGCTTTATTTTTACACTGCAATTTATATTGCAGATTGAATACACCCCACCCAAATCTAACTCTCCCTGCACATGTTATATCTGCCTCCCCTGCAGTGCACATGGTTTTGCCCAACTGCTAACAGAATTCCTGCTGCGATCAACTCAGAATTCCCCCCAATAACCAGTGTTGTGCACATACGGTATCATAAATGTTTGCAAAGGGTTTTTCAAATGTGATTCAAATGATTAGTTATTTTTATCAGGTAGTTCAAAGCAAGTGCTAATGTATGCTTCTATTAATGCTATTAATACTGCTATCAGGGCAGAGGCTGATGGGTAAAGTGCTTCTGCTATTGACTAAAGATTATAATATTACTATATCTCTGTAACAGAACGTTCTAAGCTTAATAACACATTACTGTTATTCACTACGTGCAAAGATAAGAACACGGACAGTTATTATAAGGTAAAAGTTCTCACTATTCAACTGTTTGCAATTTCAAACATATTATCATTCACATTTAAAGCTGTAGATTATAATAATGTGAAAACATAGACACAGATGGATTGCAAATGATTCTTATGGGCCCTACACACTGGACGAAGTGCCCGATGGCCGATACGGCCGACGGATGACCAGGCAGTGACGGGAGGAGTGAAGCATCTTTCCTCCCTGACGTCACCCGGGCCCATAGCCCTGCATGCTAGTATGGACGATATTGTCCATATTAGGTTGCAGGTATAAACAATCCGGCACCAATGATGAATGAGCGCGGGGCCACACATCGCTCATCTATGG
This sequence comes from Pseudophryne corroboree, assembly GCF_028390025.1. Taxonomy (NCBI): domain Eukaryota; kingdom Metazoa; phylum Chordata; class Amphibia; order Anura; family Myobatrachidae; genus Pseudophryne; species Pseudophryne corroboree. Next base: position 846,696,349 of record NC_086448.1, read on the forward strand.
TGCCTGCACATTGAAAGATATGAACAATTTCTCATTCATTAATGAACGAGATTGTTCACATATTGGCCACACACAGCGGCCAGTGTGTAGGGCCCTTTACTTTTATCTGCAAGACTTATTCTCTAGGAAGCAATGCGAGCCATCCAGGAGTTAGATGAGGCAGAGGTGAGATGAGTTGATGAAATTCTGGTGAACCAATGGAGAAAATGTCAAAAGCCTCCCAAGAATCCCAACTCCAGACAGTTTTAGTTTTCTTCTAGATTTTAAAGAAGCGGCTATCAAAGTGGTGGGACCAGATCAGACTCAAGTGATGTCAGGATATCAAGAGAGGAAATATCTTCTAGAAGCTCATCACTTGGATTTAGGATGTACCAAAGTGCCAAAGGAGGTCTAGGTTCACCCTAGAAATTGCCAGAATGAGTAAGAAGCTCCAGAAGTTAAATAAATGTCAACCATCGGAGATGCCTGAAGTGAAATGGCAAATGGAGAGATGGCAACCTTCACATAATTGGCGCAAACCACCTCATGATTGCGAAAGAGGGCCCTCTGATTGGTTTGACCTAAAATGTGGCCATGTGGAACAAGAGTGCAAATAGAAAATACTTTAAATACTAGTGTCCTGAGTCTGTAGGCAATCCCTCAAGGGGGAGCCAATTGATATAGGTCTACCCATGCCAGAAGGACAGCATAGAGATGTAGAACTGCACCCTGTCGATTCAAGGGATTTCCATGCCCATTTATACAGACACTGAGGCACAATTAGCACATCCAAAGTTTGTCATATGGTTCAAAGTACATATTGGTTATGGATTCATAAACCTGAATGACACGAAGAAAGATGTGTTTGTACATTATGCTGCCATCAAAAAAGAACAACCATAAGATGTATCTCCACAGTGTAGGGGATGGAGAGACTGTTGAGTTCAATTTTGTCCAAGGAGTGAAGCGTGTACAGGTAGCTGATGTGACCGGTCCTGGTGGTGCTCCAGTTCAATGCAGCAGACTGTGGTAAATCCTTGGCATTAACAAACTCACAGAAGGTACTTCCGAGAGGGATCTAATCAGCAGTGGTCTTACTGGAGATTGTACTATCCCTCAAACTAGTGGAGGAAGCCATATAGCCACAAAACGCAGTACCCCTTTCGGCCGAAATGAACTTAATTTTTAACTATAAAACCATAATTCCAATGGGCTCAACAGTGACTACGAGCTCAAGTGGTTCCTATGACAGACTTATTCTACTGCTCTACAGATCTAAGGAATCAGATTGATAGTCATTATTTATATTTATTTTTGTTTGTTATTACCACTCGGGATTGATAATGTCCAATGGTTATTACTAATAATTATTATTGGTGGTGTTTAATCTGTTTGTCATTACTAATATCAAAAGGTATCAGATTCACAATCCTTTTTGTTATACTTAATCTGTTTTTTTCTATTAATCCGAATGGATATGAAACAATACTGCCGTCCACTTGTTGGATTATTAATCAGTTTCCTTTCTTTAGCTTATAGGAAGTACTCATGACCACTGTATAAAGAATGTTTCCCTTTTTGGATCGTCAATATGCCGAATATGGATTGTGACCACTGTTTGCCATGGCAACCACTTCCGTATCCGTTCATCAGCTCATCATGACGGAGACTTCCTGGTTGCGTTCCAACGTGCGCCCCATCACAAAGAAGGTAACCACGTCGCTAGTAACCGTTGGGAGGAAGTTACCCTGGTGCAGTCACGCACGGCTGCACCTTAAAGATAATCATCGTGCCACTTCCGGATATGCGGTTCAAATGCGGTCCAGCACGATCACCACATGATTGGCCACACTATCTCCTTCCTATTGTGTAACTTCCGGGGGAGCGTCTTCATTCACTGATGCGGTTCATCGTGCGTTTCAGCACGGCCGCACTCCCTAGATCGTACTTACGGCGTACCATAATCTGGGGGAACCCACACATGAATAAAAATATAATATGTAAAGGACTCTCAATGTATATAAAAAGCTTCCAATCTTAATGTGACATGGATGAGCCTGACTCACCGAAGGGTTGCCATGACAACAGCTTCCGGGCCTCTGTTGAATGTCTCTGTTTTCTATTATGTGGACACTAAAAAACACATATATTGTAATCTTATGTATGTTATATTAAGTTTTTATTGTTATGTAACATATCCACTCTTTGTTTTTAATATGTTAAATGTGTATAAAGGTTTAAGACTGTTAACAAACAGTTAAACACCTAATTGGATGAGGTCACTTCCCCTCAGATCTTATTGGCTGGTCAACATTTAAATATTTGGCTTTCCACACTTGGCCCACTCTCTTGATAAAGGTCACTTGATGACCGAAACAGGTCGACAGGAACAAGTGTGGTCAGCCGATTTTTTTTATCGATCAATTTATCTTTGGAAAAGGTATGCTGTACCTAGAATCTTTTTCACTTTTTTTGTGAATGAACTGTAAAATCTTTTTGGTTATCATTACCTTTTTCCATTTTCTTCCAATTTTTGTATTTTTGTATTTTTATTGTGATTTTTACTACGTGCCCATTGTATGGGATAAACTATGTCCTGGGAATAAATTCTTGTTGGTTTTTATGATCGTGTGGATGTTCTACATAATTTTTTCTGGTTGGGCCAAGACAACCCTTTGGGACCACTGTAGAGACTAGCAAAGGAAAAGATACCTTTATATACTGTGAATCTTTCAACATAACCATGAGTGTGGTACGTCTGTTTTTGGAAATTACCTTCTATTAAAGATACCTTGATACGTTTATCACTATCTCCACAAAGAGTGAGTGGGGTACGCCCATATGCTTACCATTGTGTATATATAAGGATTGGATATTGAAAGATATCTTGATAGGCCTACTCTCCTATGTTAAAGTGTGAGTATGGGTATGCCACTAGCACTCATCTAGCAACAGCATTTTCTTTATGTGAAGCGGTTGGACTTTCCTACACATGGTGTATTTTTTTTTTTTATGTACACGATATCAACACCTAGGAGTGGAAATAGAGGACGGTCCTTGAATAGAATCTTCTGATTGGTCCAATTAAAATTACCTTTATGTGATTCGTATCACCCATTTCACCGTGAGTAGGGTATGCTTATACTTCTATGATTTTTTCCGGAAGTTTAAAGATACCTTTATGTGCTTACTTCACTTCACATATCACAGTGAGACGGGTACACCTTTACGGAAACCCACTATTGATCACGACATCACTTATTAAAGTCTTATGAAAATTTAAATATATTTTCACAAATCTTCTAGTGTGTCTGTGAGGCACATCTACATCACACAGTTTTTTATTATCTGATTATTTTGCATCACAAGACTGGTTCACACATTATCTGTATGTTTTTTATTTTTATGTTCACCACACCATCTGACTTCAAACTCTACTTCTTGGTGATGTCTGAGAGAGCAAAGCAAGGAGGGAAACATCCGGTTTGCATCATTCTAAAAGGAACGTATTGGTTATGTATTGAAGTGTTTTGTTTAGCGCCTAGGATTGGGCTCCTCCCAAATTCCATTTCATCGCTGATGCTGAATAATGTGCCGCTGATTCATAATACAACTAATCACCTCAAGATGATTTAGAAGAGTGCATATTGCCCTCAATAGTGCTTTTTTCCGCTCAAATTTGTTTGCCGATCAACATCGTAGGCCATGTATTTTTAAGGTGGGCGATAAGGTGTGGTTGTCTACTTGCAATATTAAACTTTGTCAACCATCACAGGAGTTTGGTCCTAGTTCATTGGACCTTTTCAGATTGTCAAGCAGGTGAATTCTGTTGCTGTTAGCCTTAAGCCACCTATGACTTTATTCTGACGAACTTAACATTTATAATTAGCTAGCTTATCACTAAGAAATAACCACACAGACACCAACTGCTAGATTGAAAGGTCAAACAGATATTTATTGTTTGATGACCTGTCGTTTAAAACTAAGAATATTGGAGGATGGCGAGAAAAGGCGCTACCAACTCACCAGCACCAGTCAACTATAATAAACAATAAAATAGTAGGGGACTCACAACCGCCTCCTTAACATAACCCGCACTGCGCAGAACTCACCCCCCCTTACTTTAGCAGAGCCGTGGACGAACCCGCACGGGAACATCCGTAGTCCGCCCGCAAGGGGAGGGCACACTCGCTGTTCAATCAAAAGGGGGTGCCCCACAGTGACCACTTATGTAACTTTTGACCGCTGGCTGGTAGCGACTTTCCGCCACAACAAGGATTTTAACAAAACCGCAGGTCGCCATCCAACCCAAACAAAAGAAAGACTCAACCAGACAGTACTCTAAAGATACTTTCCAAAAACACACCAATACCCGCAGGGGAAAGGTGAACACCGTCTTCCCTATAAAACTGTACATTGCGCAGAACCAAGAGCGGGTGCCTAACTACTAAACCCCCTATCGCCTGCACGTATACTGACACAGCGGAATTCACTTTCTTCCTCGCTTTCTCAATTGCAGAAAAATGAACTGCACCCCGCCAGTGAAAATGGGGCACCATGTCAGACCACACAACTATCACCTGGGGCCAGAATGCCCGCAACGCCACTAAATCCGCTTTGATACTCAGAATGAGATCGATGCCTTTGACCCGCCCCATATCATTCCCCCCGAGGTGAATGACAATCCAGCCGGGCCGCCCCCACCTTCGCTCATGGCGAAACAGCAAGCGAAGTAAACCCATCCAACGCAAGCCTCTAACGCCCAACCATCTAACTACCTTGTCCCCAAAAAAAATTCGCCTGTTCGCCCTGCCATAGGATGCCTCTCCGCCCAAAAAATAAAAGAATGGCCAATAAGCCAAATCTGATCCGAGACGTCCAAAGTAGCTGCAAAAGAAAAATTCCTACCGTCAGACACTATAACATACCGAAAACAATAACGAAACATGCAGTTAAAGAACCCGAGTGAAGGCGAAAACTAAAAAAACCTCCTGTGAACCGTGTGTGATGCCAATTGTAATTCGGTCCCCTCGGAGGAAAATTTAAAAATTCACTTCACACCCTCCATTCCTGAACGCTAGCCGTTCAAGAACCGACGGGTAAAACACGTTTCCGGGTTCGCGCAACAGGCGCAATAACAAAACGCTTATCATATTCCATAGACCAGGCGCAAGCCTAGCCAACTGAGACCGGGCTGCCATACCCACGACGGTATCCAGCCCGCATAGGCAAGACCCACTCACCGGGGCGTGCCTTAGTCAATGATTTTCCACAGGAAGGGCGGCACCGATAGACCCCCAATCGCAGCATCAGGAACCAGCTCCCTAAACTTATCGAACTCAAAACGCGACATTGCGTCAGCAATTCTATTGTCAACCCCCGGGACATGCGCAGCCGTGAAATGAATGTTATGCCTCAAGCACTTAAGCACCAGATAACGCAACAAGCGCAGAGCCTCCGGAGAGGACGAGCGCTGGTTATTAACGGCGTGCACGACGCCCAGATTGTCGCAGCGGAACACAATACTCCGATCCGACAAGCTGGGTGCCCACAATTCGACAGCCACTATCAAGGGGAATAACTCTAAAAGCAGCAAGTTCTTTCTAAAACCCCGGGTCACCCATGCTGCGGGCCAAGGCGCGGCGCACCACTCTGTCCTGAAAAAAGCCCCAAAGCCCGAACCCCCCGCGGCATCGGTAAAAAGTTGTAACGCGGCGTTGGAACAACGCCCCGCTGGCCACAACACCTCCCGGTTAAAAGAAACCAAAAAAGTGGACCAGACTCTCAAATCTTCCCTAATCTCGCGTGAAATGTAAACCGTATGGTGAGGTTTTCGCACCCCCGACATGGATCTCTCAAGCTTACGGCAGAAAACCCGAACCAAGGGTATGATCCTGCACGCAAAATTCAAAGACCCAAGCAACGCCTGGACCCGTTGTAATCTGACCCTACGACTGAGGAGGCATTGCTCTATGAGACCCAGCAACTTGTGCACCTTATCGGCCGGAAGCCGGCAGCAACCGGCCTCCGAATCGACTTCAATGCCCAAATAGCTGAGACACGCCGTGGGCCCCTCAGTCTTATCCGAGGCCACGGGAACGCCCAGGAGACCGAACAAACTCTGGGCTAAACCCAGCACGTCACCGCAGACCGACCCATCCCTTGGACCCACAAAGAGAAAATCGTCTAGATAGTGGGCAACCCCCGGGTGGCCGGAGGCTGACACCACGCACCAATGTAAAAATGAACTGAATTTCTCAAAGTAGGCACAAAAAATGGAACACCCCATAGGCAAGCACCTGTCTACGTAAAACCCACCCCCTAACCTGAAACCAAGAAAACGAAGGGAATCGGGGTGGATGGGCAGGAGGCGGAAAGCGGACTCAATGTCCAGCTTGGCCATGAGGGCGCCGGGACCCGCCCTTTGGACTAACTGAAGGGCCTCATCAAAAGATTGATATCGCACCCTGCAAGCTTCCTCCAGGATGGCGTCGTTGACCGAGCCGCCCCGGGGGTGTGATAAATGCTGAATGAGGCGGAATTGACCCTGGGCCTTCTTGGGGACCACCCCTAACGGTGAGACGCACAGCCGGGGCAGTGGTGGGGACGGGAAAGGGCCGCACATGCGCCCCAAATCGATTTCCGCCTGGACCTTACGGGCGACCACGGAGGGGAAATCGCGTGCGGATTTTAAATTGCGCCTGGAGACCACGAGGACCGAATCCGGGATAGGGAGCCTGAAACCGCTACTGAAACCGTCTAACAAAAACAACCCCGAAGTGACGTCGGGGTAAATGCCCAACCATTTAGTCAATTCGGGGACGTTGATGGGGGAAAATGCCTTACTTTCCACTTCCGGGCACCTCGGCAGCATCAGAGGGCCTGAACCCGGAAGGGGACTGGCAATCTTTGGCCGGGTGCCCCCTGCCACACACCTTGCAGGAGTGGCGAAAATGGCAGTTAGAACCCCGGGAACACTTGCTCTCGTTGAAAGCGAAGCATTTCCCTTTATTCACCAGAGGCGGGCTCGGCCGGACACCTAAACCCGGCTTGCCGCTTTGGGCTTCATAAAGGGGCTTATTATGTTGCGTGACCTCTAACCAGACTTCAACGTCTTTGAACCCCAAGGGTAGTGTCAGGTTACCGTCTTGGTTACGACGGAATTTCTCGTCGTAATCCCGCCACGCGTAACCCTTGGAGGTCAAATACATTTCGTGTACCAGGAACAAATACTTGACCGTGTTGTGATACACCATAGGCCTCGTCTCGGCGTAGCACGCTGTGAACACTAAAAACCCTCGGAACCACTGGTGAAAATTGCGAAATGCATTCTCACCAATGCCCCCGACTTTCTTGGCCTTATCGAACGCCTTCCGCATGTCATCCGTAAGGGTGAACATGTCGACATATTTACCCTTCCTAATCTTCTCCCTCATCCGTTTACGTAAACCCCTGGTGACCGCAGTGTTTGCGCAGTGCACCATTTCCGTAAAACACGGAGGGTCCTGTGTGACCGCCGAAACTGGGCCCTTAGCCTTCCTATCTTTTTTGTGTAAGCGATGCGCAATGAGCCTGGCTAGTTTACGCGGGCGCCTGGGGGATCCGTAAGACCTGGTATCCGAAGAAGAGCTGGAAGAAGAACTATCAGAAGAAGGATCAACTGTCTCACCCGTTCCAGCAGGACCGCCCACTTCTCCTGCCGCGGCCGCGGGGCCGGACGGCACCTCTTCAGGGACCCGAGATCCCCCTGCTGCGCCCGATCCCACTTGTTCAGCTTGCTTCGCCCCTCCCGACTGTGGTGCACTGGATGTTGCTGCTGCCGTGGCTCCAGACGATCCGCCCGGGGGAGAGACCCCCCTCGACATCCCGGCACCTGATGGGGAAACAGAAGGGGGGGGGGAGGGGAGGCACAAAACCAGCATCCGCCGGAGGGGGAACTGGCGGCAACGGAGGGGGGGAAGCAGAAAGGGGGGGCTTGGAACATGGGGCAGGCATGCCTAACACCGCAGCGCCCGCCGCTTCACTGGCTGCGCCCACAGCTAAAACCAGCGTGCCAGCCGGACGAAGCCTGAGAAAACGGCGCCGACCAGTAAGGCGTCTGTGCAAGAGCACCGGGGGTAAACCCGCCGGCATAAGAACCCCCCCATGGAGCAAACCCCAGACCACTCTGTGTGGGCCAGGATGTCACCGGGCCCTGCGCGTGCGCAAACGCCGCCGGTAAATAAGGGGACGAGAAAGGGGCCCGACCCCCTCGGAAATCGGGCGACGCCCCAGAGGTCACGACCGGGAATTGCAACGCCCCCGACCAGGCCACCGACACCGAAGCGGCCGGCAGTACACCCACGGGCGCAGCCTGATATGCACCACCCCCGGACGAAAACGACGCTGCCATGGAGCTGTGCCCTGACCCCACCTGCTGTATTATGACCTGGCCAGCAGATGGCGTTGCCGTACTGGGCCACAGGCCACTAACCGGCGGCAGCATGATCTGGGATACCGGGATCGCCCCCGGGAGAATCCCCGATGTCTGCATGCCGACGCCCGACACCCCCCCATGCCCCACGGCAGTGGAAACCACGGGCACAGCGGGGGAAAACAGGGTATCTAACCCACCCCCATATGCCTGCGTAAACCGAGGCCCCACCCCCCGGACCACCCCTGTAAGCGACGGCAAGGACACCATGTCCTGCACCAGCCAGGCACCCGCAGGGGAGCTGGCCGGTGAGGGACCCTGAAGCACACTACTCCGCGCGGCGTCGCGGGACCCGCTCAACGGGTCGCCGGACCCGCTCACTGTGGTCGCGGGGCGCGAGACCCGCCCACCCATGGAGGCCGGAGCCCCGGCGTGCGCGGCTCTACCGCCGCGCCGGGCTCCGAGAGCGGCCGTGGCAGGCGAACAACCGCCGCCCGAGGAGAGCAGCACACTGTCTCCAGCGGGCGGCGAAGCGGAGGGGGGGGGACACGCGCACTCGCGGCCGGCGGTAGCCAGCCGCTGTGAGCGGACGGGCGGCCTCAGCCAGCCGGCGGGGAGGGGGAGCAGTTCTCCTAGGACGAGGCATCATGCAGAGCTAGCAGGCTGAAGCAAACTGGCTCAGCCAAGGCAAATGAAAATGGCTAATACAGTTTAACCTTACCACATCCAAGGAAACTGGCAAGAGGAAGATGGCTGCCTAAACCCAGTACTATATACCCCTGTGTATACTCCTCCTACATATCCCTAATAGGCACCCATCGGTCACCTGACCACAACTGTCCATCACTAAGGCTAGCCCTGCCTATCCTCAACACATGTCACAAAAAGTCAGGGTGCTTATGTGGCTTCGAGCCTATGCGGATCTCTGCCTGCCTAAGTTGCCTAAGCCTTTGAGAATTCCTAACACCTTTTATTGAAGCCTGTGGTCACTTCCAAAAAATGTAAGTCTTTTGACCCTAGGAGACCATCTCCAGTTTTGATTCAGGATCACCGGAAATATGTTGTAGAAAAGAATCTGAATTCCAAATATGTTCAAGGTTAGGTCTGTTTCTTGGTTCATTGGATGGACTATGGGTCTGAATTAAGATCATGGGTAGCCGGAAGGAATTTACATGCGAACAACCTTAAGAAGTCCTTCTTTTACAATTCCCGGATAATTGTGCATTTAGGGGTTCCTTAACCGCTCCTCAAGGGGGGGTACTGTAATGACCCACCATGGCTCATCCCTGTTGAGGGTCCTTGATGTTGCCAGGTGACCGGGATAATGCGTGATTCCGGCCACACTGGCTGATGGTCCTAGTGGTTGCTAGGCAACTGAGACTTCAGGTGGCCGCAGTGGATCTTGGTCTGCTGTTACCTAGCAGCCGAGACACCTGCTGTACATTCAGTCCTACAGCTGCATTGATTCCAGTCATTAGGGGAACTGGTCTCGCTGGCTGCCTCTCATTGGTTCCTGTTAAAAGGCAGCCAGCCCTGCACTTCATTGCTGGTTACAGCTTTATGACCTGGCGTTAACCTACCTTGTCCTATTCCTGTGTATCCTGAGTCCTAGTATCTCCTGCTGCATGTGCTCTGGCCATGTGTGTTGTACCTGGAGACCTCAGCCTTGTATAAGGAACCTTTGTCTCTGCCTTTGTCTTTGCTGCACACACCATCTGCAAGTTACCACAGCCTAAGTGCATAGGATTGAAAATTTTGATAATCAGGACATAAGGCCAATGACTACTATAGGGACTGGCGTGCCTTTGTCTTGTGATTGGTATCTCATTTTATGACAGATGTAACTGTAGATATACAAAGACTCCCAATGCTATGTTACTTTATTGTCAGTGTTTCTGGGGTTGTCCAGCCCGAGTTTCATTGTTTATTTTACTATAAAACTGTATTTATAATTTTATACATTATTAAATATTGTTATTAATTTTAACTACAAATTAGTACAATAGCTGTTAGGAAGATAGATAGTCAATAGTTCTTCAAAAAATGTACATATTTTCTTAGTCATTAACCTATTGGAGATTGGGAGTATGTATAAATCTATAGTCACCGCGTCACTGTTATGGTATGTGCTATAAATGTAAATTGTTATATCTCAGTACAGTATGTTACTGGACAAACCGCACGAAATTCAGGCTAAAAGTGAAGTAAATAGTTTTTCATCAATACAGGTTATTTATTAACTATTTATGAATTTATGAACTGAACACTTAGAGATTTTAAATAAACAAATCGGTCAATCTATATGCAATCTATATTAGAGAACATGTGGTAGTTATACTAAGGCAATGTATATTAGAGAACATGTAGTAGTTATACTCAGGCAATGTATATTAGAGAACATGTGGTAGTTACACTCAGGCAATGTATATTAGAGAACATGTGGTAGTTATACTCAGGCAATGTATATTAGAGAACATGTGGTAGTTATAGTAAGGCAATGTATATTAGAGAACATGTGGTAGTTATACTCAGGCAATGTATATTAGAGAACATGTGGTAGTTATACTCAGGCAATGTATATTAGAGAACATGTGGTAGTTATAGTAAGGCAATGTATATTAGAGAACATGTGGTAGTTATACTCAGGCAATGTATATTAGAGAACATGTGGTAGTTATACTCAGGCAATGTATATTAGAGAACATGTGGTAGTTATACTCAGGCAATGTATATTACAGAACATGTGGTAGTTATACTCAGGCAATGTATATTACAGAACATGTGGTAGTTATACTCAGGCAATGTATATTAGAGAACATGTGGTAGTTATACTCAGGCAATGTATATTAGAGAACATGTGGTAGTTATACTCAGGCAATGTATATTAGAGAACATGTGGTAGTTATACTCAGGCAATGTATATTAGAGAACATGTGGTAGTTATACTCAGGCAATGTATATTAGAGAACATGTGGTAGTTATACTCAGGCAATGTATATTAGAGAACATGTGGTAGTTATACTCAGGCAATGTATATTAGAGAACATGTGGTAGTTATACTCAGGCAATGTATATTAGAGAACATGTGGTAGTTATACTCAGGCAATGTATATTAGAGAACATGTGGTAGTTATACTCAGGCAATGTATATTAGAGAACATGTGGTAGTTATACTCAGGCAATATATATTAGAGAACCTGTGGTAGTTATACTAAGGCAATGTATATTAGAGAACATGTGGTAGTTATACTCAGGCAATGTATATTAGAGAACATGTGGTAGTTATACTCAGGCAATGTATATTAGAGAACATGGGCCCTCATTCCGAGTCGTTCGCTCGGTAAATTTCATCGCATCGCAGTGATTTTCCGCTTAGTGCGCATGCGTAATGTCCGCACTGCGACTGCGCCAAGTAATTTTGCAATGAAGATAGTATTTTTACTCACGGCTTTTCCTTCGCTCCGGCGATCGTAATGTGATTGACAGGAGATGGGTGCTACTGGGCGGAAACAGGCCGTTTTATGGGCGTGTGGGAAAAAACGCTACCGTTTCCGGAAAAAACGCGGGAGTGGCTGGAGAAACGGAGGAGTGTCTGGGCGAACGCTGGGAGTGTTTGTGACGTCAACCCAGGAACGACAAGCACTGAACTGATCGCAGATGCCGAGTAAGTCTGAAGCTACTCTGAAACTGCTAAGAAGTTTGTAATCGCAATATTGCGAATACATCGTTCGCAATTTTAAGAAGCTAAGATTCACTCCCAGTAGGCGGCGGCTTAGCGTGTGCAATACTGCTAAAATCGCCTTGCGAGCGAACAACTCGGAATGACCTCCATGTGGTAGTTATACTCAGGCAATGTATATTAGAGAACATGTGGTAGTTATACTAAGGAAATGTATATTAGAGAACATGTGGTAGTTATACTCAGGCAATGTCTATTAGAGAACATGTGGTAGTTATACTCCGGCAATGTATATTAGAGAACATGTGGTAGTTATACTAAGGCAATGTATATTAGAGAACATGTGGTAGTTATATTCAGGCAATGTATATTAGAGAACATGTGGTAGTTATACTAAGGAAATGTATATTAGAGAACATGTGGTAGTTATACTCCGGCAATGTATATTAGAGAACATGTGGTAGTTATACTCAGGCAATGTATATTAGAGAACATGTGGTTGTTATATACTAAGGCAATGTATATTAGAGAACATGTGGTAGTTATACTCAGGCAATGTATATTAGAGAACATGTGGTAGTTATACTCAGGCAATGTTTATTAGAGAACATGTGGTAGTTATACTAAGGCAATGTATATTAGAGAACATGTGGTAGTTATACTCAGGCAATGTATATTAGAGAACATGTGGTAGTTATACTCAGGCAATGTATATTAGAGAACATGTGGTAGTTATACTAAGGAAATGTATATTACAGAACATGTGGTAGTTATACTCAGGCAATGTATATTAGAGAACATGTGGTAGTTATACTCAGGCAATGTATATTAGAGAACATGTGGTAGTTATACTCAGGCAATGTATATTAGAGAACATGTGGTAGTTATACTCAGGCAATGTATATTAGAGAACATGTGGTAGTTATACTCAGGCAATGTATATTAGAGAACATGTGGTAGTTATACTCAGGCAATGTATATTAGAGAACATGTGGTAGTTATACTCAGGCAATGTATATTAGAGAGCATGTGGTAGTTATACTCAGGCAATGTATATTACAGAACATGTGGTAGTTATACTCAGGCAATGTATATTAGAGAACATGTGGTAGTTATACTCAGGCAATGTATATTAGAGAACATGTGGTAGTTATACTCAGGCAATGTATATTAGAGAACATGTAGTAGTTATACTAAGGCAATCTGTATTAGAGAACATGTGGTAGTTATACTAAGGCAATGTATATTAGAGAGCATGTGGTAGTTATACTAAGGCAATCTGTATTAGAGAACATGTGGTAGTTATACTCAGGCAATGTATATTCGAGAACATGTGATAGTTATACTCAGGCAATGTATATTAGAGAACATGTGGTAGTTATACTCAGGCAATGTATATTAGAGAACATGTGGTAGTTATACTAAGGCAATGTATATTAGAGAACATGTGGTAGTTATACTAAGGCAATGTATATTAGAGAACATGTGGTAGTTATACTCAGGCAATGTATATTAGAGAACATGTGGTAGTTATACTCAGGCAATGTATATTAGAGAACATGTGGTAGTTATACTCAGGCAATGTATATTAGAGAACATGTGGTAGTTATACTCAGGCAATGTATATTAGAGAACATGTAGTAGTTATACTCAGGCAATGTATATTAGAGAACATGTGGTAGTTATACTCAGGCAATGTATATTAGAGAGCATGTGGTAGTTATACTCCGGCAATGTATATTAGAGACCATGTAGTAGTTATACTCAGGCAATGTATATTAGAGAGCATGTAGTAGTTATACTCAGGCAATGTATATTAGAGAGCATGTGGTAGTTATACTAAGGCAATCTGTATTAGAGAACATGTGGTAGTTATACTCAGGCAATGTATATTAGAGAGCATGTGGTAGTTATACTCAGGCAATGTATATTAGAGAACATGTGGTAGTTATACTCAGGCAATGTATATTAGAGAACATGGGCCCTCATTCCGAGTCGTTCGCTCGGTAAATTTCATCGCATCGCAGTGATTTTCCGCTTAGTGCGCATGCGTAATGTCCGCACTGCGACTGCGCCAAGTAATTTTGCAATGAAGATAGTATTTTTACTCACGGATTTTTCTTCGCTCCGGCGATCGTAATGTGATTGACAGGAGATGGGTGCTACTGGGCGGAAACAGGCCGTTTTATGGGCGTGTGGGGAAAAACGCTACCGTTTCCGGAAAAAACGCGGGAGTGGCTGGAGAAACGGAGGAGTGTCTGGGCGAACGCTGGGAGTGTTTGTGACGTCAACCCAGGAACGACAAGCACTGAACTGATCGCAGATGCCGAGTAAGTCTGAAGCTACTCTGAAACTGCTAAGAAGTTTGTAATCGCAATATTGCGAATACATCGTTCGCAATTTTAAGAAGCTAAGATTCACTCCAAGTAGGCGGCGGCTTAGCGTGTGCAATACTGCTAAAATCGCCTTGCGAGCGAACAACTCGGAATGACCTCCATGTGGTAGTTATACTCAGGCAATGTATATTAGAGAACATGTGGTAGTTATACTCAGGCAATGTATATTAGAGAACATGTGGTAGTTATACTCAGGCAATGTATATTAGAGAACATGTGGTAGTTATACTCAGGCAATGTATATTAGAGAACATGTGGTAGTTATACTAAGGAAATGTATATTACAGAACATGTGGTAGTTATACTCAGGCAATGTATATTAGAGAACATGTGGCAGTTATACTCAGGCAATGTATATTAGAGAACATGTGGTAGTTATACTCAGGCAATGTATATTAGAGAACATGTGGTAGTTATACTCAGGCAATGTATATTAGAGAACATGTGGTAGTTATACTCAGGCAATGTATATTAGAGAACATGTGGTAGTTATACTCAGGCAATGTATATTAGAGAACATGTGGTAGTTATATTAAGGCAATGTATATTACAGAACATGTGGTAGTTATACTCAGGCAATGTATATTAGAGAACATGTGGTAGTTATACTCAGGCAATGTATATTAGAGAACATGTGGTAGTTATACTCAGGCAATGTATATTACAGAACATGTGGTAGTTATACTCAGGCAATGTATATTAGAGAACATGTGGTAGTTATACTCAGGCAATGTATATTAGAGAACATGTGGTAGTTATACTCAGGCAATGTATATTAGAGACCATGTGGTAGTTATACTCAGGCAATGTATATTAGAGAACATGTGGTAGTTATACTAGAGATGAGCGCCTGAAATTTTTCGGGTTTTGTGTTTTGGTTTTGGGTTCGGTTCCGCGGCCGTGTTTTGGGTTCGAACGCGTTTTGGCAAAACCTCACCGAATTACTTTTGTCGGATTCGGGTGTGTTTTGGATTCGGGTGTTTTTTTCCAAAAACACTAAAAAACAGCTTAAATCATAGAATTTGGGGGTCATTTTGATCCCAAAGTATTATTAACCTCAAAAACCATAATTTACACTCATTTTCAGTCTATTCTGAATACCTCACACCTCACAATATTATTTTTAGTCCTAAAATTTGCACCGAGGTCGCTGTGTGAGTAAGATAAGCGACCCTAGTGGCCGACACAAACACCGGGCCCATCTAGGAGTGGCACTGCAGTGTCACGCAGGATGTCCCTTCCAAAAAACCCTCCCCAAACAGCACATGACGCAAAGAAAAAAAGAGGCGCAATGAGGTAGCTGTGTGAGTAAGATTAGCGACCCTAGTGGCCGATACAAACACCGGGCCCATCTAGGAGTGGCACTGCAGTGTCACGCAGGATGGCCCTTCCAAAAAACCCTCCCCAAACAGCACATGACGCAAAGAAAAAAAGAGGCGCAATGAGGTAGCTGTGTGAGTAAGATTAGCGACCCTAGTGGCCGACACAAACACCGGGCCCATCTAGGAGTGGCACTGCAGTGTCACGCAGGATGGCCCTTCCAAAAAACCCTCCCCAAACAGCACATGACGCAAAGAAAAAAAGAGGCGCAATGAGGTAGCTGACTGTGTGAGTAAGATTAGCGACCCTAGTGGCCGACACAAACACCGGGCCCATCTAGGAGTGGCACTGCAGTGTCACGCAGGATGTCCCTTCCAAAAAACCCTCCCCAAACAGCACATGACGCAAAGAAAAAAAGAGGCGCAATGAGGTAGCTGTGTGAGTAAGATTAGCGACCCTAGTGGCCGACACAAACACCGGGCACATCTAGGAGTGGCACTGCAGTGTCACGCAGGATGTCCCTTCCAAAAAACCCTCCCCAAACAGCACATGACGCAAAGAAAAAAAGAGGCGCAATGAGGTAGCTGTGTGAGTAAGATTAGCGACCCTAGTGGCCGACACAAACACCGGGCCCATCTAGGAGTGGCACTGCAGTGTCACGCAGGATGTCCCTTCCAAAAAACCCTCCCCAATCAGCACATGATGCAAAGAAAAAGAAAAGAAAAAAGAGGTGCAAGATGGAATTATCCTTGGGCCCTCCCACCCACCCTTATGTTGTATAAACAAAACAGGACATGCACACTTTAACCAACCCATCATTTCAGTGACAGGGTCTGCCACACGACTGTGACTGATATGACGGGTTGGTTTGGACCCCCCCCAAAAAAGAAGCAATTAATCTCTCCTTGCACAAACTGGCTCTACAGAGGCAAGATGTCCACCTCATCTTCACCCTCCGATATATCACCGTGTACATCCCCCTCCTCACAGATTATCAATTCGTCCCCACTGGAATCCACCATCTCAGCTCCCTGTGTACTTTGTGGAGGCAATTGCTGCTGGTCAATGTCTCCGCGGAGGAATTGATTATAATTCATTTTAATGAACATCATCTTCTCCACATTTTCTGGATGTAACCTCGTACGCCGATTGCTGACAAGGTGAGCGGCGGCACTAAACACTCTTTCGGAGTACACACTTGTGGGAGGGCAACTTAGGTAGAATAAAGCCAGTTTGTGCAAGGGCCTCCAAATTGCCTCTTTTTCCTGCCAGTATAAGTACGGACTGTGTGACGTGCCTACTTGGATGCGGTCACTCATATAATCCTCCACCATTCTATCAATGTTGAGAGAATCATATGCAGTGACAGTAGACGACATGTCCGTAATCGTTGTCAGGTCCTTCAGTCCGGACCAGATGTCAGCATCAGCAGTCGCTCCAGACTGCCCTGCATCACCGCCAGCGGGTGGGCTCGGAATTCTGAGCCTTTTCCTCGCACCCCCAGTTGCGGGAGAATGTGAAGGAGGAGATGTTGACAGGTCGCGTTCCGCTTGACTTGACAATTTTGTCACCAGCAGGTCTTTCAACCCCAGCAGACCTGTGTCTGCCGGAAAGAGAGATCCAAGGTAGGCTTTAAATCTAGGATCGAGCACGGTGGCCAAAATGTAGTGCTCTGATTTCAACAGATTGACCACCCGTGAATCCTTGTTAAGCGAATTAAGGGCTGCATCCACAAGTCCCACATGCCTAGCGGAATCGCTCCGTGTTAGCTCCTCCTTCAATGCCTCCAGCTTCTTCTGCAAAAGCCTGATGAGGGGAATGACCTGACTCAGGCTGGCAGTGTCTGAACTGACTTCACGTGTGGCAAGTTCAAAGGGCATCAGAACCTTGCACAACGTTGAAATCATTCTCCACTGCACTTGAGACAGGTGCATTCCACCTACTATATCGTGCTCAATTGTATAGGCTTGAATGGCCTTTTGCTGCTCCTCCAACCTCTGAAGCATATAGAGGGTTGAATTCCACCTCGTTACCACTTCTTGCTTCAGATGATGGCAGGGCAGGTTCAGTAGTTTTTGGTGGTGCTCCAGTTTTCTGTACGTGGTGCCTGTACGCCGAAAGTGTCCCGCAATTCTTCTGGCCACCGACAGCATCTCTTGCACGCCCCTGTCGTTTTTTAAAAAATTCTGCACCACCAAATTCAAGGTATGTGCAAAACATGGGACGTGCTGGAATTGGCCCAGATTTAATGCACACACAATATTGCTGGCGTTGTCCGATGCCATAAATCCACAGGAGAGTCCAATTGGGGTAAGCCATTCCGCGATGATCTTCCTCAGTTGCCGTAAGAGGTTTTCAGCTGTGTGCGTATTCTGGAAAGCGGTGATACAAAGCGTAGCCTGCCTAGGAAAGAGTTGGCGTTTGCGAGATGCTGCTACTGGTGCCGCCGCTGCTGTTCTTGCGGCGGGAGTCCATACATCTACCCAGTGGGCTGTCACAGTCATATAGTCCTGACCCTGCCCTGCTCCACTTGTCCACATGTCCGTGGTTAAGTGGACATTGGGTACAGCTGCATTTTTTAGGACACTGGTGACTCTTTTTCTGAGGTCTGTGTACATTTTCGGTATCGCCTGCCTAGAGAAATGGAACCTAGATGGTATTTGGTACCGGGGACACAGTACCTCCAACAAGTCTCTAGTTGGCTCTGCAGTAATGATGGATACCGGAACCACGTTTCTCACCACCCAGGATGCCAAGGCCTCAGTTATCCGCTTTGCAGTAGGATGACTGCTGTGATATTTCATCTTCCTCGCAAAGGACTGTTGAACAGTCAATTGCTTACTGGAAGTAGTACAAGTGGGCTTACGACTTCCCCTCTGGGATGACCATCGACTCCCAGCGGCAACAACAGCAGCGCCAGCAGCAGTAGGCGTTACACGCAAGGATGCATCGGAGGAATCCCAGGCAGGAGAGGACTCGTCAGAATTGCCAGTGACATGGCCTGCAGGACTATTGGCATTCCTGGGGAAGGAGGAAATTGACACTGAGGGAGTTGGTGGGGTGGTTTGCGTGAGCTTGGTTACAAGAGGAAGGGATTTACTGGTCAGTGGACTGCTTCCGCTGTCACCCAAAGTTTTTGAACTTGTCACTGACTTATTATGAATGCGCTGCAGGTGACGTATAAGGGAGGATGTTCCGAGGTGGTTAACGTCCTTACCCCTACTTATTACAGCTTGACAAAGGGAACACACGGCTTGACACCTGTTGTCTGCATTTCTGGTGAAATACCTCCACACTGAACTGACCGAAGAGCTGATTTTTTTGGTATTTTCACCTGGCATGTCAACGGCCATATTCCTCCCACGGACAACAGGTGTCTCCCCGGGTGCCTGACTTAAACAAACCACCTCACCATCAGAATCCTCCTGGTCAATTTCCTCCCCAGCGCCAGCAACACCCATATCCTCCTCATCCTGGTGTACTTCAACACTGACATCTTCAATCTGACTATCAGGAACTGGACTGCGGGTGCTCCTTCCAGCACTTGCAGGGGGCGTGCAAATGGTGGAAGGCGCATGCTCTTCACGTCCAGTGTTGGGAAGGTCAGGCATCGCAACCGACACAATTGGACTCTCCTTGTGGATTTGGGATTTCGAAGAATGCACAGTTCTTTGCTGTGCTGCTTTTGCCAGCTTGAGTCTTTTCATTTTTCTAGCGAGAGGCTGAGTGCTTCCATCCTCATGTGAAGCTGAACCACTAGCCATGAACATAGGCCAGGGCCTCAGCCGTTCCTTGCCACTCCGTGTGGTAAATGGCATATTGGCAAGTTTACGCTTCTCCTCCGACAATTTTATTTTAGGTTTTGGAGTCCTTTTTTTACTGATATTTGGTGTTTTGGATTTGACATGCTCTGTACTATGACATTGGGCATCGGCCTTGGCAGACGACGTTGCTGGCATTTCATCGTCTCGGCCATGACTAGTGGCAGCAGCTTCAGCACGAGGTGGAAGTGGATCTTGATCTTTCCCTAATTTTGGAACCTCAACATTTTTGTTCTCCATATTTTAATAGGCACAACTAAAAGGCACCTCAGGTAAACAATGGAGATGGATGGATTGGATACTAGTATACAATTATGGACGGGCTGCCGAGTGCCGACACAGAGGTAGCCACAGCCGTGAACTACCGCACTGTACTGTGTCTGCTGCTAATATATAGACTGGTTGATAAAGAGATAGTATACTCGTAACTAGTATGTATGTATAAAGAAAGAAAAAAAAACCACGGTTAGGTCACTGGTATATACAATTATGGACGGGCTGCCGAGTGCCGACACAGAGGTAGCCACAGCCGTGAACTACCGCACTGTACTGTGTCTGCTGCTAATATAGACTGGTTGATAAAGAGATAGTATACTCGTAACTAGTATGTATGTATAAAGAAAGAAAAAAAAACCACGGTTAGGTGGTATATACAATTATGGACGGGCTGCCGAGTGCCGACACAGAGGTAGCCACAGCCATGAACTACCGCACTGTACTGTGTCTGCTGCTAATATATAGACTGGTTGATAAAGAGATAGTATACTCGTAACTAGTATGTATGTATAAAGAAAGAAAAAAAAACCACGGTTAGGTGGTATATACAATTATGGACGGGCTGCCGAGTGCCGACACAGAGGTAGCCACAGCCGTGAACTACCGCACTGTACTGTGTCTGCTGCTAATATATAGACTGGTTGATAAAGAGATAGTATACTCGTAACTAGTATGTATGTATAAAGAAAGAAAAAAAAACCACGGTTAGGTCACTGGTATATACAATTATGGACGGGCTGCGGAGTGCCGACACAGAGGTAGCCACAGCCATGAACTACCGCACTGTACTGTGTCTGCTGCTAATATATAGACTGGTTGATAAAGAGATAGTATACTCGTAACTAGTATGTATGTATAAAGAAAGAAAAAAAAACCACGGTTAGGTGGTATATACAATTATGGACGGGCTGCCGAGTGCCGACACAGAGGTAGCCACAGCCGTGAACTACCGCACTGTACTGTGTCTGCTGCTAATATATAGACTGGTTGATAAAGAGATAGTATACTCGTAACTAGTATGTATGTATAAAGAAAGAAAAAAAAACCACGGTTAGGTCACTGGTATATACAATTATGGACGGGCTGCGGAGTGCCGACACAGAGGTAGCCACAGCCGTGAACTACCGCACTGTACTGTGTCTGCTGCTAATATATAGACTGGTTGATAAAGAGATAGTATACTCGTAACTAGTATGTATGTATAAAGAAAGAAAAAAAAACCACGGTTAGGTCACTGGTATATACAATTATGGACGGGCTGCCGAGTGCCGACACAGAGGTAGCCACAGCCGTGAACTACCGCACTGTACTGTGTCTGCTGCTAATATATAGACTGGTTGATAAAGAGATAGTATACTCGTAACTAGTATGTATGTATAAAGAAAGAAAAAAAAACCACGGTTAGGTCACTGGTATATACAATTATGGACGGGCTGCCGAGTGCCGACACAGAGGTAGCCACAGCCGTGAACTACCGCACTGTACTGTGTCTGCTGCTAATATATAGACTGGTTGATAAAGAGATAGTATACTCGTAACTAGTATGTATGTATAAAGAAAGAAAAAAAAACCACGGTTAGGTCACTGGTATATACAATTATGGACGGGCTGCCGAGTGCCGACACAGAGGTAGCCACAGCCGTGAACTACCGCACTGTACTGTGTCTGCTGCTAATATATAGACTGGTTGATAAAGAGATAGTATACTCGTAACTAGTATGTATGTATAAAGAAAGAAAAAAAAACCACGGTTAGGTCACTGGTATATACAATTATGGACGGGCTGCCGAGTGCCGACACAGAGGTAGCCACAGCCGTGAACTACCGCACTGTACTGTGTCTGCTGCTAATATATAGACTGGTTGATAAAGAGATAGTATACTCGTAACTAGTATGTATGTATAAAGAAAGAAAAAAAAACCACGGTTAGGTCACTGGTATATACAATTATGGACGGGCTGCCGAGTGCCGACACAGAGGTAGCCACAGCCGTGAACTACCGCACTGTACTGTGTCTGCTGCTAATATAGACTGGTTGATAAAGAGATAGTATACTACTAATATTATATACTGGTGGTCAGGTCACTGGTCACTAGTCACACTGGCAGTGGCACTCCTGCAGCAAAAGTGTGCACTGTTTAATTTTAATATAATATTATGTACTCCTGGCTCCTGCTATAACCTATAACTGGCACTGCAGTAGTGCTCCCCAGTCTCCCCCACAATTATAAGCTGTGTGAGCTGAGCAGTCAGACAGATATATAATATATATAGATGATGCAGCACACTGGCCTGAGCCTGAGCAGTGCACACAGATATGGTATGTATGTGACTGAGTCACTGTGTGCTGTGTATCGCTTTTTTCAGGCAGAGAACGGATTATAAATAAAAGTGGTGGTCACTGGTCACTATCAGCAAAACTCTGCACTGTACACTACTGAGTACTCCTAATGCTCCCCAAAATTAGTAAATCAAGTGTCTAAACGGAGAGGACGCCAGCCACGTCCTCTCCCTATCAATCTCAATGCACGTGTGAAAATGGCGGCGACGCGCGGCTCCTTATATAGAATCCGAGTCTCGCGATAGAATCCGAGCCTCGCGAGAATCCGACAGCGTCATGATGACGTTCGGGCGCGCTCGGGTTAACCGAGCAAGGCGGGAAGATCCGAGTCGCTCGGACTCGTGAAAAAAAACATGAAGTTCTGGCGGGTTCGGATTCAGAGAAACCGAACCCGCTCATCTCTAAGTTATACTAAGGAAATGTATATTAGAGAACATGTGGTAGTTATACTCAGGCAATGTATATTAGAGAACATGTGGTAGTTATACTCAGGCAATGTATATTAGAGAACATGTGGTAGTTATACTCAGGCAATGTATATTAGAGAACATGTGGTAGTTATACTAAGGAAATGTATATTACAGAACATGTGGTAGTTATACTCAGGCAATGTATATTAGAGAACATGTGGTAGTTATACTCAGGCAATGTATATTAGAGAACATGTGGTAGTTATACTCAGGCAATGTATATTAGAGAACATGTGGTAGTTATACTCAGGCAATGTATATTAGAGAACATGTGGTAGTTATACTCAGGCAATGTATATTAGAGAACATGTGGTAGTTATACTAAGGCAATGTATATTACAGAACATGTGGTAGTTATACTAAGGCAATGTATATTAGAGAACATGTGGTAGTTATACTCAGGCAATGTATATTAGAGAACATGTGGTAGTTATACTCAGGCAATGTATATTAGAGAACATGTGGTAGTTATACTCAGGCAATGTATATTACAGAACATGTGGTAGTTATACTCAGGCAATGTATATTAGAGAACATGTGGTAGTTATACTCAGGCAATGTATATTAGAGACCATGTGGTAGTTATACTCAGGCAATGTATATTAGAGAACATGTGGTAGTTATACTCCGGCAATGTATATTAGAGAACATGTGGTAGTTATACTCAGGCAATGTATATTAGAGACCATGTGGTAGTTATACTCAGACAATGTATATTAGAGAACATGTGGTAGTTATACTCAGGCAATGTATATTACAGAACATGTGGTAGTTATACTCAGGCAATGTTTATTAGAGAACATGTGGTAGTTATACTCAGGCAATGTATATTCGAGAACATGTGGTAGTTATACTCAGGCAATGTATATTAGAGACATGTGGTAGTTATACTCAGGCAATGTATATTCGAGAACATGTGGTAGTTATACTAAGGCAATCTGTATTAGAGAACATGTGGTAGTTATACTAAGGCAATGTATATTAGAGAACATGTGGTAGTTATACTCAGGCAATGTATATTAGAGAACATGTGGTAGTTATACTCAGGCAATGTATATTAGAGAACATGTGGTAGTTATACTAAGGCAATGTATATTAGAGAACATGTGGTAGTTATACTCAGGCAATGTATATTAGAGAGCATGTGGTAGTTATAGTAAGGCAATCTGTATTAGAGAACATGTGGTAGTTATACTCAGGCAATGTATATTCGAGAACATGTGATAGTTATACTCAGGCAATGTATATTAGAGAACATGTGGTAGTTATACTAAGGCAATGTATATTAGAGAACATGTGGTAGTTATACTCAGGCAATGTATATTAGAGAACATGTGGTAGTTATACTAAGGCAATCTGTATTAGAGAACATGTGGTAGTTATACTCAGGCAATGTATATTACAGAACATGTGGTAGTTATACTCAGGCAATGTATATCAGAGAACATGTGGTAGTTATACTCAGGCAATCTATATTAGAGAACATGTGGTAGTTATACTAAGGCAATGTATATTAGAGAACATGTGGTAGTTATACTAAGGCAATGTATATTAGAGAACATGTGGTAGTTATACTCAGGCAATGTATATTAGAGATCATGTAGTAGTTATAGTAAGGCAATGTATATTAGAGAGCATGTGGTAGTTATACTCAGGCAATGTATATTAGAGACCATGTAGTAGTTATACTCAGGCAATGTATATTAGAGAGCATGTGGTAGTTATACTCAGGCAATGTATATTAGAGAACATGTGGTAGTTATACTCAGGCAATGTATATTAGAGAACATGTGGTAGTTATACTCAGGCAATGTATATTAGAGAACATGTGGTAGTTATACTCAGGCAATGTATATTAGTGAACATGTGGTAGTTATACTCAGGCAATGTATATTAGAGACCATGTAGTAGTTATACTAAGGCAATGTATATTAGAGAACATGTGGTAGTTATACTCAGGCAATGTATATTAGAGAACATGTGGTAGTTATACTCAGGCAATGTATATTAGAGAACATGTGGTAGTTATACTCAGGCAATGTATATTAGAGAACATGTGGTAGTTATACTCAGGCAATGTATATTAGAGAACATGTGGTAGTTATACTGAGGCAATGTATATTAGAGAACATGTGGTAGTTATACTCAGGCAATGTATATTAGAGAACATGTGGTAGTTATACTCAGGCAATGTATATTAGAGAACATGTGGTAGTTATACTAGGAAATGTATATTAGAGAACATGTGGTAGTTACACTCAGGCAATGTATATTAGAGAACATGTGGTAGTTATACTCAGGCAATGTCTATTAGAGAACATGTGGTAGTTATACTCCGGCAATGTATATTAGAGAACATGTGGTAGTTATACTCAGGCAATGTATATTAGAGAACATGTGGTAGTTATACTCAGGCAATGTATATTAGATAACATGTGGTAGTTATACTAAGGAAATGTATATTAGAGAACATGTGGTAGTTACACTCAGGAAATGTATATTAGAGAACATGTGGTAGTTATACTCAGGCAATGTCTATTAGAGAACATGTGGTAGTTATACTCCGGCAATGTATATTAGAGAACATGTGGTAGTTATACTCAGGCAATGTATATTAGAGAACATGTGGTAGTTATACTAAGGCAATGTATATTAGAGAACATGTGGTAGTTATACTCAGGCAATGTATATTAGAGAACATGTGGTAGTTATACTAAGGAAATGTATATTGGAGAACATGTGGTAGTTATACTCAGGCAATGTATATTAGAGAACATGTGGTAGTTATACTCCGGCAATGTATATTAGAGAACATGTGGTAGTTATACTCAGGCAATGTTTATTAGAGAACATGTGGTAGTTATACTAAGGCAATGTATATTAGAGAACATGTGGTAGTTATACTCAGGCAATGTATATTAGAGAACATGTGGTAGTTATACTAAGGAAATGTATATTACAGAACATGTGGTAGTTATACTCAGGCAATGTATATTAGAGAACATGTGGTAGTTATACTCAGGCAATGTATATTAGAGAACATGTGGTAGTTATACTCAGGCAATGTATATTAGAGAACATGTGGTAGTTATACTCAGGCAATGTATATTAGAGAACATGTGGTAGTTATACTCAGGCAATGTATATTAGAGAACATGTGGTAGTTATACTCAGGCAATGTATATTACAGAACATGTGGTAGTTATACTCAGGCAATGTATATTAGAGAACATGTGGTAGTTATACTCAGGCAATGTATATTAGAGAACATGTGGTAGTTATACTCAGGCAATGTATATTAGAGAACATGTGGTAGTTATACTCAGGCAATGTATATTAGAGAACATGTGGTAGTTATACTCAGGCAATGTATATTAGAGAACATGTGGTAGTTATACTCAGGCAATGTATATTAGAGAACATGTGGTAGTTATACTCCGGCAATGTATATTAGAGAACATGTGGTAGTTATACTCAGGCAATGTTTATTAGAGAACATGTGGTAGTTATACTAAGGCAATGTATATTAGAGAACATGTGGTAGTTATACTCAGGCAATGTATATTAGAGAACATGTGGTAGTTATACTAAGGAAATGTATATTACAGAACATGTGGTAGTTATACTCAGGCAATGTATATTAGAGAACATGTGGTAGTTATACTCAGGCAATGTATATTAGAGAACATGTGGTAGTTATACTCAGGCAATGTATATTAGAGAACATGTGGTAGTTATACTCAGGCAATGTATATTAGAGAACATGTGGTAGTTATACTAAGGCAATCTGTATTAGAGAACATGTGGTAGTTATACTCAGGCAATGTATATTACAGAACATGTGGTAGTTATACTCAGGCAATGTATATCAGAGAACATGTGGTAGTTATACTCAGGCAATCTGTATTAGAGAACATGTGGTAGTTATACTAAGGCAATGTATATTAGAGAACATGTGGTAGTTATACTCAGGCAATGTATATTAGAGAACATGTGGTAGTTATACTCAGGCAATGTATATTAGAGAACATGTAGTAGTTATACTAAGGCAATGTATATTACAGAACATGTGGTAGTTATACTCAGGCAATGTATATTAGAGAACATGTGGTAGTTATACTCAGGCAATGTATATTAGAGAACATGTGGTAGTTATACTCAGGCAATGTATATTAGAGAGCATGTGGTAGTTATACTAAGGCAATCTGTATTAGAGAACATGTGGTAGTTATACTCAGGCAATGTATATTAGAGAACATGTGGTAGTTATACTAAGGCAATCTGTATTAGAGAACATGTGGTAGTTATACTCAGGCAATGTATATTCGAGAACATGTGATAGTTATACTCAGGCAATGTATATTAGAGAACATGTGGTAGTTATACTAAGGCAATGTATATTAGAGAACATGTGGTAGTTATACTCAGGCAATGTATATTAGAGAACATGTGGTAGTTATACTCAGGCAATGTATATTAGAGAACATGTGGTAGTTATACTAAGGCAATCTGTATTAGAGAACATGTGGTAGTTACACTCAGGCAATGTATATTAGAGAGCATGTGGTAGTTATACTCCGGCAATGTATATTAGAGACCATGTAGTAGTTATACTCAGGCAATGTATATTAGAGAGCATGTAGTAGTTATACTCAGGCAATGTATATTAGAGAGCATGTGGTAGTTATACTAAGGCAATCTGTATTAGAGAACATGTGGTAGTTATACTCAGGCAATGTATATTAGAGAGCATGTGGTAGTTATACTCAGGCAATGTATATTAGAGAACATGTGGTAGTTATACTCAGGCAATGTATATTAGAGAACATGGGCCCTCATTCCGAGTCGTTCGCTCGGTAAATTTCATCGCATCGCAGTGATTTTCCGCTTAGTGCGCATGCGTAATGTCCGCACTGCGACTGCGCCAAGTAATTTTGCAATGAAGATAGTATTTTTACTCACGGCTTTTTCTTCGCTCCGGCGAACGTAATGTGATTGACAGGAGATGGGTGCTACTGGGCGGAAACAGGCCGTTTTATGGGCGTGTGGGAAAAAACGCTACCGTTTCCGGAAAAAACGTGGGAGTGGCTGGAGAAACGGAGGAGTGTCTGGGCGAACGCTGGGAGTGTTTGTGACGTCAACCCAGGAACGACAAGCACTGAACTGATCGCAGATGCCGAGTAAGTCTGAAGCTACTCTGAAACTGCTAAGAAGTTTGTAATCGCAATATTGCGAATACATCGTTCGCAATTTTAAGAAGCTAAGATTCACTCCCAGTAGGCGGCGGCTTAGCGTGTGCAATACTGCTAAAATCGCCTTGCGAGCGAACAACTCGGAATGACCTCCATGTGGTAGTTATACTCAGGCAATGTATATTAGAGAACATGTGGTAGTTATACTAAGGAAATGTATATTAGAGAACATGTGGTAGTTATACTCAGGCAATGTATATTAGAGAACATGTGGTAGTTATACTCAGGCAATGTATATTAGAGAACATGTGGTAGTTATACTAAGGAAATGTATATTACAGAACATGTGGTAGTTATACTCAGGCAATGTATATTAGAGAACATGTGGTAGTTATACTCAGGCAATGTATATTAGAGAACATGTGGTAGTTATACTCAGGCAATGTATATTAGAGAACATGTGGTAGTTATACTCAGGCAATGTATATTAGAGAACATGTGGTAGTTATACTCAGGCAATGTATATTAGAGAACATGTGGTAGTTATACTAAGGCAATGTATATTACAGAACATGTGGTAGCTATACTCAGGCAATGTATATTAGAGAACATGTGGTAGTTATACTCAGGCAATGTATATTAGAGAACATGTGGTAGTTATACTCAGGCAATGTATATTAGAGAACATGTGGTAGTTATACTCAGGCAATGTATATTAGAGAACATGTGGTAGTTATACTCAGGCAATGTATATTAGAGAACATGTGGTAGTTATACGCAGGCAATGTATATTAGAGAACATGTGGTAGTTATACTAAGGCAATGTATATTACAGAACATGTGGTAGTTATACTCAGGCAATGTATATTAGAGAACATGTGGTAGTTATACTCAGGCAATGTATATTAGAGAACATGTGGTAGTTATACTCAGGCAATGTATATTAGAGAACATGTGGTAGTTATACTCAGGCAATGTATATTACAGAACATGTGGTAGTTATACTCAGGCAATGTATATTAGAGAACATGTGGTAGTTATACTCAGGCAATGTATATTAGAGACCATGTGGTAGTTATACTCAGGCAATGTATATTAGAGAACATGTGGTAGTTATACTACGGCAATGTATATTAGAGAACATGTGGTAGTTATACTCAGGCAATGTATATTAGAGAACATGTGGTACAGGTTGAGTATCCCATATCCAAATATTCCGAAATACGGAATATTCCGAAATACGGACTTTTTTGAATGAGAGTGAGACAGTGAAACCTTTTTTTTTTTTTAATGAGTCAATGTACACAAACTTTGTTTAATACACAAAGTTATTAAAAATATTGTATTAAATGACCTTCAGGCTGTGTGTATAAGGTGTATATGAAACATAAATGAATTGTGTGAATGTAGACTCACTTTGTTTAATGCACAAAGTTCTAAAAAATATTGGCTAAAATTGCCTTCAGGCTGTGTGTATAAGGTGTATATGTAACATAAATACATTCTGTGCTTAGATTTAGGTCCCATCACCATGATATCTCATTATGGTATGCAATTATTCCAAAATACGGAAAAATCCGATATCCAAATTACATCTGGTCCCAAGCATTTTGGATAAGGGATACTCAACCTGTAGTTATACTAAGGCAATGTATATTAGAGAACATGTGGTAGTTATACTCAGGCAATGTATATTAGAGAACATGTGGTAGTTATACTAAGGCAATGTATATTAGAGAACATGTGGTAGTTATACTCAGGCAATGTATATTAGAGAACATGTGGTAGTTATACTCAGGCAATGTATATTAGGGAACATGTGGTAGTTATACTAAGGCAATGTATATTAGAGAACATGTGGTAGTTATACTCAGGCAATATATATTAGAGAACATGTGGTAGTTATACTCAGGCAATGTATATTAGGGAACATGTGGTAGTTATACTAAGGCAATGTATATTAGAGAACATGTGGTAGTTATACTAAGGCAATGTATATTAGAGAACATGTGGTAGTTACACTCAGGCAATGTATATTAGAGAATATGTGGTAGTTATACTCAGGCAATGTATATTAGAGAACATGTGGTAGTTATACTCAGGCAATGTATATTACAGAACATGTGGTAGTTATACTCAGGCAATGTATATTAGAGAACATGTGGTAGTTATACTCAGGCAATGTATATTAGAGAACATGTGGTAGTTATACTCAGGCAATGTATATTAGAGAACATGTGGTAGTTATACTCAGGCAATGTATATTAGAGAACATGTGGTAGTTATACTCAGGCAATGTATATTAGAGAACATGTGGTAGTTATACTCAGGCAATGTATATTAGAGAACATGTGGTAGTTATACTCAGGCAATGTATATTAGAGACCATGTGGTAGTTATACTCAGGCAATGTATATTAGAGAACATGTGGTAGTTATACTAAGGCAATGTATATTAGAGAACATGTGGTAGTTATACTCAGGCAATGTATATTAGAGAACATGTGGTAGTTATACTCAGGCAATGTATATTAGAGAACATGTGGTAGTTATACTCAGGCAATGTATATTAGAGAACATGTGGTAGTTATACTCAGGCAATGTATATTAGGGAACATGTGGTAGTTACACTAAGGCAATGTATATTAGAGAACATGTGGTAGTTATACTCAGGCAATGTATATTACAGAACATGTGGTAGTTACACTCAGGCAATGTATATTAGAGAACATGTGATAGTTATACTCAGGCAATGTATATTACAGAACATGTGGTAGTTACACTCAGGCAATGTATATTAGAGAACATGTGGTAGTTATACTAAGGAAATGTATATTAGAGAACATGTGGTAGTTATACTCAGGCAATGTATATTAGAGAACATGTGGTAGTTATACTCAGGCAATGTATATTAGAGAACATGTGGTAGTTATACTCAGGCAATGTATATTAGAGAACATGTGGTAGTTATACTCAGGCAATGTATATTAGAGAACATGTGGTAGTTATACTCAGGCAATGTATATTAGAGAACATGTGGTAGTTATACTCAGGCAATGTATATTAGGGAACATGTGGTAGTTACACTAAGGCAATGTATATTAGAGAACATGTGGTAGTTATACTCAGGCAATGTATATTAGAGAACATGTGGTAGTTACACTCAGGCAATGTATATTAGAGAACATGTGGTAGTTATACTAAGGAAATGTATATTAGAGAACATGTGGTAGTTATACTCAGGCAATGTATATTAGAGAACATGTGGTAGTTATACTCAGGCAATGTATATTAGAGAACATGTGGTAGTTATACTCAGGCAATGTATATTAGAGAACATGTGGTAGTTATACTCAGGCAATGTATATTAGAGAACATGTGGTAGTTATACTCAGGCAATGTATATTAGAGAACATGTGGTAGTTATACTCAGGCAATGTATATTAGAGAACATGTGGTAGTTATACTCAGGCAATGTATATTAGAGACCATGTGGTAGTTATACTCAGGCAATGTATATTAGAGAACATGTGGTAGTTATACTAAGGCAATGTATATTAGAGAACATGTGGTAGTTATACTCAGGCAATGTATATTAGAGAACATGTGGTAGTTATACTCAGGCAATGTATATTAGAGAACATGTGGTAGTTATACTCAGGCAATGTATATTACAGAACATGTGGTAGTTATACTCAGGCAATGTATATTAGAGAACATGTGGTAGTTATACTCAGGCAATGTATATTAGAGAACATGTGGTAGTTATACTCAGGCAATGTATATTAGAGAGCATGTGGTAGTTATACTCAGGCAATGTATATTAGAGAACATGTGGTAGTTATACTCAGGCAATGTATATTACAGAACATGTGGTAGTTATACTCAGGCAATGTATATTAGAGAACATGTGGTAGTTATACTCAGGCAATGTATATTAGAGAGCATGTGGTAGTTATACTCAGGCAATGTATATTAGAGAACATGTGGTAGTTATACTCAGGCAATGTATATTAGAGAACATGTGGTAGTTATACTCAGGCAATGTATATTACAGAACATGTGGTAGTTATACTCAGGCAATGTATATTAGAGAACATGTGGTAGTTATACTCAGGCAATGTATATTAGAGAACATGTGGTAGTTATACTCAGGCAATGTATATTAGAGAACATGTGGTAGTTATACTCAGGCAATGTATATTAGAGAACATGTGGTAGTTATACTCAGGCAATGTATATTAGAGAACATGTGGTAGTTATACGCAGGCAATGTATATTAGAGAACATGTGGTAGTTATACTAAGGCAATGTATATTACAGAACATGTGGTAGTTATACTCAGGCAATGTATATTAGAGAACATGTGGTAGTTATACTCAGGCAATGTATATTAGAGAACATGTGGTAGTTATACTCAGGCAATGTATATTAGAGAACATGTGGTAGTTATACTCAGGCAATGTATATTACAGAACATGTGGTAGTTATACTCAGGCAATGTATATTAGAGAACATGTGGTAGTTATACTCAGGCAATGTATATTAGAGACCATGTGGTAGTTATACTCAGGCAATGTATATTAGAGAACATGTGGTAGTTATACTACGGCAATGTATATTAGAGAACATGTGGTAGTTATACTCAGGCAATGTATATTAGAGAACATGTGGTACAGGTTGAGTATCCCATATCCAAATATTCCGAAATACGGAATATTCCGAAATACGGACTTTTTTGAATGAGAGTGAGACAGTGAAACCTTTTTTTTTTTTTTAATGAGTCAATGTACACAAACTTTGTTTAATACACAAAGTTATTAAAAATATTGTATTAAATGACCTTCAGGCTGTGTGTATAAGGTGTATATGAAACATAAATGAATTGTGTGAATGTAGACTCACTTTGTTTAATGAACAAAGTTCTAAAAAATATTGGCTAAAATTGCCTTCAGGCTGTGTGTATAAGGTGTATATGTAACATAAATACATTCTGTGCTTAGATTTAGGTCCCATCACCATGATATCTCATTATGGTATGCAATTATTCCAAAATACGGAAAAATCCGATATCCAAATTACATCTGGTCCCAAGCATTTTGGATAAGGGATACTCAACCTGTAGTTATACTAAGGCAATGTATATTAGAGAACATGTGGTAGTTATACTAAGGCAATGTATATTAGAGAACATGTGGTAGTTATACTCAGGCAATGTATATTAGAGAACATGTGGTAGTTATACTCAGGCAATGTATATTAGGGAACATGTGGTAGTTATACTAAGGCAATGTATATTAGAGAACATGTGGTAGTTATACTCAGGCAATGTATATTAGAGAACATGTGGTAGTTATACTCAGGCAATGTATATTAGAGACCATGTGGTAGTTATACTCAGGCAATGTATATTAGAGAACATGTGGTAGTTATACTAAGGCAATGTATATTAGAGAACATGTGGTAGTTATACTCAGGCAATGTATATTAGAGAACATGTGGTAGTTATACTCAGGCAATGTATATTAGAGAACATGTGGTAGTTATACTCAGGCAATGTATATTACAGAACATGTGGTAGTTATACTCAGGCAATGTATATTAGAGAACATGTGGTAGTTATACTCAGGCAATGTATATTAGAGAACATGTGGTAGTTATACTCAGGCAATGTATATTAGAGAGCATGTGGTAGTTATACTCAGGCAATGTATATTAGAGAACATGTGGTAGTTATACTCAGGCAATGTATATTACAGAACATGTGGTAGTTATACTCAGGCAATGTATATTAGAGAACATGTGGTAGTTATACTCAGGCAATGTATATTAGAGAGCATGTGGTAGTTATACTCAGGCAATGTATATTAGAGAACATGTGGTAGTTATACTCAGGCAATGTATATTAGAGAACATGTGGTAGTTATACTCAGGCAATGTATATTACAGAACATGTGGTAGTTATACTCAGGCAATGTATATTAGAGAACATGTGGTAGTTATACTCAGGCAATGTATATTAGAGAACATGTGGTAGTTATACTCAGGCAATGTATATTAGAGAACATGTGGTAGTTATACTCAGGCAATGTATATTAGATAACATGTGGTAGTTATACTCAGGCAATGTATATTAGAGAACATGTGGTAGTTATACGCAGGCAATGTATATTAGAGAACATGTGGTAGTTATACTAAGGCAATGTATATTACAGAACATGTGGTAGTTATACTCAGGCAATGTATATTAGAGAACATGTGGTAGTTATACTCAGGCAATGTATATTAGAGAACATGTGGTAGTTATACTCAGGCAATGTATATTAGAGAACATGTGGTAGTTATACTCAGGCAATGTATATTACAGAACATGTGGTAGTTATACTCAGGCAATGTATATTAGAGAACATGTGGTAGTTATACTCAGGCAATGTATATTAGAGACCATGTGGTAGTTATACTCAGGCAATGTATATTAGAGAACATGTGGTAGTTATACTACGGCAATGTATATTAGAGAACATGTGGTAGTTATACTCAGGCAATGTATATTAGAGAACATGTGGTACAGGTTGAGTATCCCA
Source organism: Pseudophryne corroboree (assembly GCF_028390025.1). NCBI lineage: Eukaryota > Metazoa > Chordata > Amphibia > Anura > Myobatrachidae > Pseudophryne > Pseudophryne corroboree. The sequence continues at coordinate 846,730,819 of NC_086448.1, forward strand.
TATCCAAATATTCCGAAATACGGAATATTCCGAAATACGGACTTTTTTGAATGAGAGTGAGACAGTGAAACCTTTTTTTTTTTTTTAATGAGTCAATGTACACAAACTTTGTTTAATACACAAAGTTATTAAAAATATTGTATTAAATGACCTTCAGGCTGTGTGTATAAGGTGTATATGAAACATAAATGAATTGTGTGAATGTAGACTCACTTTGTTTAATGAACAAAGTTCTAAAAATTATTGGCTAAAATTGCCTTCAGGCTGTGTGTATAAGGTGTATATGTAACATAAATACATTCTGTGCTTAGATTTAGGTCCCATCACCATGATATCTCATTATGGTATGCAATTATTCCAAAATACGGAAAAATCCGATATCCAAATTACATCTGGTCCCAAGCATTTTGGATAAGGGATACTCAACCTGTAGTTATACTAAGGCAATGTATATTAGAGAACATGTGGTAGTTATACTAAGGCAATGTATATTAGAGAACATGTGGTAGTTATACTCAGGCAATGTATATTAGAGAACATGTGGTAGTTATACTCAGGCAATGTATATTAGGGAACATGTGGTAGTTATACTAAGGCAATGTATATTAGAGAACATGTGGTAGTTATACTCAGGCAATATATATTAGAGAACATGTGGTAGTTATACTCAGGCAATGTATATTAGGGAACATGTGGTAGTTATACTAAGGCAATGTATATTAGAGAACATGTGGTAGTTATACTAAGGCAATGTATATTAGAGAACATGTGGTAGTTACACTCAGGCAATGTATATTAGAGAATATGTGGTAGTTATACTCAGGCAATGTATATTAGAGAACATGTGGTAGTTATACTCAGGCAATGTATATTACAGAACATGTGGTAGTTATACTCAGGCAATGTATATTAGAGAACATGTGGTAGTTATACTCAGGCAATGTATATTAGAGAACATGTGGTAGTTATACTCAGGCAATGTATATTAGAGAACATGTGGTAGTTATACTCAGGCAATGTATATTAGAGAACATGTGGTAGTTATACTCAGGCAATGTATATTAGAGAACATGTGGTAGTTATACTCAGGCAATGTATATTAGAGAACATGTGGTAGTTATACTCAGGCAATGTATATTAGAGACCATGTGGTAGTTATACTCAGGCAATGTATATTAGAGAACATGTGGTAGTTATACTAAGGCAATGTATATTAGAGAACATGTGGTAGTTATACTCAGGCAATGTATATTAGAGAACATGTGGTAGTTATACTCAGGCAATGTATATTAGAGAACATGTGGTAGTTATACTCAGGCAATGTATATTAGAGAACATGTGGTAGTTATACTCAGGCAATGTATATTAGGGAACATGTGGTAGTTACACTAAGGCAATGTATATTAGAGAACATGTGGTAGTTATACTCAGGCAATGTATATTACAGAACATGTGGTAGTTACACTCAGGCAATGTATATTAGAGAACATGTGATAGTTATACTCAGGCAATGTATATTACAGAACATGTGGTAGTTACACTCAGGCAATGTATATTAGAGAACATGTGGTAGTTACACTCAGGCAATGTATATTAGAGAACATGTGGTAGTTATACTAAGGAAATGTATATTAGAGAACATGTGGTAGTTATACTCAGGCAATGTATATTAGAGAACATGTGGTAGTTATACTCAGGCAATGTATATTAGAGAACATGTGGTAGTTATACTCAGGCAATGTATATTAGAGAACATGTGGTAGTTATACTCAGGCAATGTATATTAGAGAACATGTGGTAGTTATACTCAGGCAATGTATATTAGAGAACATGTGGTAGTTATACTCAGGCAATGTATATTAGAGACCATGTGGTAGTTATACTCAGGCAATGTATATTAGAGAACATGTGGTAGTTATACTAAGGCAATGTATATTAGAGAACATGTGGTAGTTATACTCAGGCAATGTATATTAGAGAACATGTGGTAGTTATACTCAGGCAATGTATATTAGAGAACATGTGGTAGTTATACTCAGGCAATGTATATTACAGAACATGTGGTAGTTATACTCAGGCAATGTATATTAGAGAACATGTAGTAGTTATACTCAGGCAATGTATATTAGAGAACATGTGGTAGTTATACTCAGGCAATGTATATTAGAGAGCATGTGGTAGTTATACTCAGGCAATGTATATTAGAGAACATGTGGTAGTTATACTCAGGCAATGTATATTACAGAACATGTGGTAGTTATACTCAGGCAATGTATATTAGAGAACATGTGGTAGTTATACTCAGGCAATGTATATTAGAGAGCATGTGGTAGTTATACTCAGGCAATGTATATTAGAGAACATGTGGTAGTTATACTCAGGCAATGTATATTAGAGAACATGTGGTAGTTATACTCAGGCAATGTATATTACAGAACATGTGGTAGTTATACTCAGGCAATGTATATTAGAGAACATGTGGTAGTTATACTCAGGCAATGTATATTAGAGAACATGTGGTAGTTATACTCAGGCAATGTATATTAGAGAACATGTGGTAGTTATACTCAGGCAATGTATATTAGAGACCATGTGGTAGTTATACTCAGGCAATGTATATTAGAGAACATGTGGTAGTTATACTAAGGAAATGTATATTAGAGAACATGTGGTAGTTATACTCAGGCAATGTATATTAGAGAACATGTGGTAGTTATACTCAGGCAATGTATATTAGAGAACATGTGGTAGTTATACTCAGGCAATGTATATTAGAGAACATGTGGTAGTTATACTAAGGAAATGTATATTACAGAACATGTGGTAGTTATACTCAGGCAATGTATATTAGAGAACATGTGGTAGTTATACTCAGGCAATGTATATTAGAGAACATGTGGTAGTTATACTCAGGCAATGTATATTAGAGAACATGTGGTAGTTATACTCAGGCAATGTATATTAGAGAACATGTGGTAGTTATACTCAGGCAATGTATATTAGAGAACATGTGGTAGTTATACTAAGGCAATGTATATTACAGAACATGTGGTAGTTATACTCAGGCAATGTATATTAGAGAACATGTGGTAGTTATACTCAGGCAATGTATATTAGAGAACATGTGGTAGTTATACTCAGGCAATGTATATTAGAGAACATGTGGTAGTTATACTCAGGCAATGTATATTACAGAACATGTGGTAGTTATACTCAGGCAATGTATATTAGAGAACATGTGGTAGTTATACTCAGGCAATGTATATTAGAGACCATGTGGTAGTTATACTCAGGCAATGTATATTAGAGAACATGTGGTAGTTATACTCCGGCAATGTATATTAGAGAACATGTGGTAGTTATACTCAGGCAATGTATATTAGAGAACATGTGGTACAGGTTGAGTATCCCATATCCAAATATTCCGAAATACGGAATATTCCGAAATACGGACTTTTTTGAATGAGAGTGAGACAGTGAAACCTTTTTTTTTTTTTAATGAGTCAATGTACACAAACTTTGTTTAATACACAAAGTTATTAAAAATATTGTATTAAATGACCTTCAGGCTGTGTGTATAAGGTGTATATGAAACATAAATGAATTGTGTGAATGTAGACTCACTTTGTTTAATGCACAAAGTTCTAAAAAATATTGGCTAAAATTGCCTTCAGGCTGTGTGTATAAGGTGTATATGTAACATAAATACATTCTGTGCTTAGATTTAGGTCCCATCACCATGATATCTCATTATGGTATGCAATTATTCCAAAATACGGAAAAATCCGATATCCAAATTACATCTGGTCCCAAGCATTTTGGATAAGGGATACTCAACCTGTAGTTATACTAAGGCAATGTATATTAGAGAACATGTGGTAGTTATACTAAGGCAATGTATATTACAGAACATGTGGTAGTTATACTCAGGCAATGTATATTAGAGAACATGTGGTAGTTATACTCAGGCAATGTATATTAGGGAACATGTGGTAGTTATACTAAGGCAATGTATATTAGAGAACATGTGGTAGTTATACTCAGGCAATATATATTAGAGAACATGTGGTAGTTATACTCAGGCAATGTATATTAGGGAACATGTGGTAGTTATACTAAGGCAATGTATATTAGAGAACATGTGGTAGTTATACTAAGGCAATGTATATTAGAGAACATGTGGTAGTTACACTCAGGCAATGTATATTAGAGAATATGTGGTAGTTATACTCAGGCAATGTATATTAGAGAACATGTGGTAGTTATACTCAGGCAATGTATATTACAGAACATGTGGTAGTTATACTCAGGCAATGTATATTAGAGAACATGTGGTAGTTATACTCAGGCAATGTATATTAGAGAACATGTGGTAGTTATACTCAGGCAATGTATATTAGAGAACATGTGGTAGTTATACTCAGGCAATGTATATTAGAGAACATGTGGTAGTTATACTCAGGCAATGTATATTAGAGAACATGTGGTAGTTATACTCAGGCAATGTATATTAGAGAACATGTGGTAGTTATACTCAGGCAATGTATATTAGAGACCATGTGGTAGTTATACTCAGGCAATGTATATTAGAGAACATGTGGTAGTTATACTAAGGCAATGTATATTAGAGAACATGTGGTAGTTATACTCAGGCAATGTATATTAGAGAACATGTGGTAGTTATACTCAGGCAATGTATATTAGAGAACATGTGGTAGTTATACTCAGGCAATGTATATTAGAGAACATGTGGTAGTTATACTCAGGCAATGTATATTAGGGAACATGTGGTAGTTACACTAAGGCAATGTATATTAGAGAACATGTGGTAGTTATACTCAGGCAATGTATATTACAGAACATGTGGTAGTTACACTCAGGCAATATATATTAGAGAACATGTGATAGTTATACTCAGGCAATGTATATTACAGAACATGTGGTAGTTACACTCAGGCAATGTATATTAGAGAACATGTGGTAGTTACACTCAGGCAATGTATATTAGAGAACATGTGGTAGTTATACTAAGGAAATGTATATTAAAGAACATGTGGTAGTTATACTCAGGCAATGTATATTAGAGAACATGTGGTAGTTATACTCAGGCAATGTATATTAGAGAACATGTGGTAGTTATACTCAGGCAATGTATATTAGAGAACATGTGGTAGTTATACTCAGGCAATGTATATTAGAGAACATGTGGTAGTTATACTCAGGCAATGTATATTAGAGAACATGTGGTAGTTATACTCAGGCAATGTATATTAGAGAACATGTGGTAGTTATACTCAGGCAATGTATATTAGAGACCATGTGGTAGTTATACTCAGGCAATGTATATTAGAGAACATGTGGTAGTTATACTAAGGCAATGTATATTAGAGAACATGTGGTAGTTATACTCAGGCAATGTATATTAGAGAACATGTGGTAGTTATACTCAGGCAATGTATATTAGAGAACATGTGGTAGTTATACTCAGGCAATGTATATTACAGAACATGTGGTAGTTATACTCAGGCAATGTATATTAGAGAACATGTGGTAGTTATACTCAGGCAATGTATATTAGAGAACATGTGGTAGTTATACTCAGGCAATGTATATTAGAGAGCATGTGGTAGTTATACTCAGGCAATGTATATTAGAGAACATGTGGTAGTTATACTCAGGCAATGTATATTACAAAACATGTGGTAGTTATACTCAGGCAATGTATATTAGAGAACATGTGGTAGTTATACTCAGGCAATGTATATTAGAGAGCATGTGGTAGTTATACTCAGGCAATGTATATTAGAGAACATGTGGTAGTTATACTCAGGCAATGTATATTAGAGAACATGTGGTAGTTATACTCAGGCAATGTATATTACAGAACATGTGGTAGTTATACTCAGGCAATGTATATTAGAGAACATGTGGTAGTTATACTCAGGCAATGTATATTAGAGAACATGTGGTAGTTATACTCAGGCAATGTATATTAGAGAACATGTGGTAGTTATACTCAGGCAATGTATATTAGAGAACATGTGGTAGTTATACTCAGGCAATGTTTATTAGAGAACATGTGGTAGTTATACTCAGACAATGTATATTAGAGAACATGTGGTAGTTATACTCAGGCAATGTATATTACAGAACATGTGGTAGTTATACTCAGGCAATGTTTATTAGAGAACATGTGGTAGTTATACTCAGGCAATGTATATTCGAGAACATGTGGTAGTTATACTCAGGCAATGTATATTAGAGACATGTGGTAGTTATACTCAGGCAATGTATATTCGAGAACATGTGGTAGTTATACTAAGGCAATCTGTATTAGAGAACATGTGGTAGTTATACTAAGGCAATGTATATTAGAGAACATGTGGTAGTTATACTAAGGCAATGTATATTAGAGAACATGTGGTAGTTATACTCAGGCAATGTATATTAGAGAGCATGTGGTAGTTATACTCAGGCAATGTATATTAGAGAGCATGTGGTAGTTATAGTAAGGCAATCTGTATTAGAGAACATGTGGTAGTTATACTCAGGCAATGTATATTCGAGAACATGTGATAGTTATACTCAGGCAATGTATATTAGAGAACATGTGGTAGTTATACTAAGGCAATGTATATTAGAGAACATGTGGTAGTTATACTCAGGCAATGTATATTAGAGAACATGTGGTAGTTATACTAAGGCAATCTGTATTAGAGAACATGTGGTAGTTATAATCAGGCAATGTATATTACAGAACATGTGGTAGTTATACTCAGGCAATGTATATCAGAGAACATGTGGTAGTTATACTCAGGCAATCTATATTAGAGAACATGTGGTAGTTATACTAAGGCAATGTATATTAGAGAACATGTGGTAGTTATACTAAGGCAATGTATATTAGAGAACATGTGGTAGTTATACTCAGGCAATGTATATTAGAGATCATGTAGTAGTTATAGTAAGGCAATGTATATTAGAGAGCATGTGGTAGTTATACTCAGGCAATGTATATTAGAGACCATGTAGTAGTTATACTCAGGCAATGTATATTAGAGAGCATGTGGTAGTTATACTCAGGCAATGTATATTAGAGAACATGTGGTAGTTATACTCAGGCAATGTATATTAGAGAACATGTGGTAGTTATACTCAGGCAATGTATATTAGAGAACATGTGGTAGTTATACTCAGGCAATGTATATTAGTGAACATGTGGTAGTTATACTCAGGCAATGTATATTAGAGACCATGTAGTAGTTATACTAAGGCAATGTATATTAGAGAACATGTGGTAGTTATACTCAGGCAATGTATATTAGAGAACATGTGGTAGTTATACTCAGGCAATGTATATTAGAGAACATGTGGTAGTTATACTCAGGCAATGTATATTAGAGAACATGTGGTAGTTATACTAGGAAATGTATATTAGAGAACATGTGGTAGTTACACTCAGGCAATGTATATTAGAGAACATGTGGTAGTTATACTCAGGCAATGTATATTAGAGAACATGTGGTAGTTATACTCAGGCAATGTATATTAGAGAACATGTGGTAGTTATACTCAGGCAATGTATATTAGAGAACATGTGGTAGTTATACTCCGGCAATGTATATTAGAGAACATGTGGTAGTTATACTCAGGCAATGTCTATTAGAGAACATGTGGTAGTTATACTCCGGCAATGTATATTAGAGAACATGTGGTAGTTATACTCAGGCAATGTATATTAGAGAACATGTGGTAGTTATACTCAGGCAATGTATATTAGAGAACATGTGGTAGTTATACTCAGGCAATGTATATTACAGAACATGTGGTAGTTATACTCAGGCAATGTATATTAGAGAACATGTGGTAGTTATACTCATGCAATGTATATTAGAGAACATGTGGTAGTTATACTAAGGAAATGTATATTAGAGAACATGTGGTAGTTACACTCAGGCAATGTATATTAGAGAACATGTGGTAGTTATACTCAGGCAATGTCTATTAGAGAACATGTGGTAGTTATACTCCGGCAATGTATATTAGAGAACATGTGGTAGTTATACTCAGGCAATGTATATTAGAGAACATGTGGTAGTTATACTAAGGCAATGTATATTAGAGAACATGTGGTAGTTATACTCAGGCAATCTGTATTAGAGAACATGTGGTAGTTATACTAAGGCAATGTATATTAGAGAACATGTGGTAGTTATACTCAGGCAATGTATATTAGAGAACATGTGGTAGTTATACTCAGGCAATGTATATTAGAGAACATGTAGTAGTTATACTAAGGCAATGTATATTACAGAACATGTGGTAGTTATACTCAGGCAATGTATATTAGAGAACATGTGGTAGTTATACTCAGGCAATGTATATTAGAGAACATGTGGTAGTTATACTCAGGCAATGTATATTAGAGAGCATGTGGTAGTTATACTAATGCAATCTGTATTAGAGAACATGTGGTAGTTATACTAAGGCAATGTATATTAGAGAGCATGTGGTAGTTATACTAAGGCAATCTGTATTAGAGAACATGTGGTAGTTATACTCAGGCAATGTATATTCGAGAACATGTGATAGTTATACTCAGGCAATGTATATTAGAGAACATGTGGTAGTTATACTAAGGCAATGTATATTAGAGAACATGTGGTAGTTATACTCAGGCAATGTATATTAGAGAACATGTGGTAGTTATACTCAGGCAATGTATATTAGAGAACATGTGGTAGTTATACTAAGGCAATCTGTATTAGAGAACATGTGGTAGTTACACTCAGGCAATGTATATTAGAGAGCATGTGGTAGTTATACTCCGGCAATGTATATTAGAGACCATGTAGTAGTTATACTCAGGCAATGTATATTAGAGAGCATGTAGTAGTTATACTCAGGCAATGTATATTAGAGAGCATGTGGTAGTTATACTAAGGCAATCTGTATTAGAGAACATGTGGTAGTTATACTCAGGCAATGTATATTAGAGAGCATGTGGTAGTTATACTCAGGCAATGTATATTAGAGAACATGTGGTAGTTATACTCAGGCAATGTATATTAGAGAACATGGGCCCTCATTCCGAGTCGTTCGCTCGGTAAATTTCATCGCATCGCAGTGATTTTCCGCTTAGTGCGCATGCGTAATGTCCGCACTGCGACTGCGCCAAGTAATTTTGCAATGAAGATAGTATTTTTACTCACGGCTTTTTCTTCGCTCCGGCGATCGTAATGTGATTGACAGGAGATGGGTGCTACTGGGCGGAAACAGGCCGTTTTATGGGCGTCTGGGAAAAAACGCTACCGTTTCCGGAAAAAACGCGGGAGTGGCTGGAGAAACGGAGGAGTGTCTGGGCGAACGCTGGGAGTGTTTGTGACGTCAACCCAGGAACGACAAGCACTGAACTGATCGCAGATGCCGAGTAAGTCTGAAGCTACTCTGAAACTGCTAAGAAGTTTGTAATCGCAATATTGCGAATACATCGTTCGCAATTTTAAGAAGCTAAGATTCACTCCCAGTAGGCGGCGGCTTAGCGTGTGCAATACTGCTAAAATCGCCTTGCGAGCGAACAACTCGGAATGACATCCATGTGGTAGTTATACTCAGGCAATGTATATTAGAGAACATGTGGTAGTTATACTAAGGAAATGTATATTAGAGAACATGTGGTAGTTATACTCAGGCAATGTATATTAGAGAACATGTGGTAGTTATACTCAGGCAATGTATATTAGAGAACATGTGGTAGTTATACTAAGGAAATGTATATTACAGAACATGTGGTAGTTATACTCAGGCAATGTATATTAGAGAACATGTGGTAGTTATACTCAGGCAATGTATATTAGAGAACATGTGGTAGTTATACTCAGGCAATGTATATTAGAGAACATGTGGTAGTTATACTCAGGCAATGTATATTAGAGAACATGTGGTAGTTATACTCAGGCAATGTATATTAGAGAACATGTGGTAGTTATACTCAGGCAATGTATATTAGAGAACATGTGGTAGTTATACTAAGGCAATGTATATTACAGAACATGTGGTAGTTATACTCAGGCAATGTATATTAGAGAACATGTGGTAGTTATACTCAGGCAATGTATATTAGAGAACATGTGGTAGTTATACTCAGGCAATGTATATTAGAGAACATGTGGTAGTTATACTCAGGCAATGTATATTAGAGAACATGTGGTAGTTATACTCACTTACTCAGGCAATGTATATTAGAGAACATGTGGTAGTTATACTCAGGCAATGTATATTAGAGAACATGTGGTAGTTATACTAAGGCAATGTATATTACAGAACATGTGGTAGTTATACTCAGGCAATGTATATTAGAGAACATGTGGTAGTTATACTCAGGCAATGTATATTAGAGAACATGTGGTAGTTATACTCAGGCAATGTATATTAGAGAACATGTGGTAGTTATACTCAGGCAATGTATATTAGAGAACATGTGGTAGTTATACTCAGGCAATGTTTATTAGAGAACATGTGGTAGTTATACTCAGGCAATGTATATTAGAGAACATGTGGTAGTTATACTCAGGCAATGTATATTAGAGAACATGTGGTAGTTATACTCAGGCAATGTATATTCGAGAACATGTGGTAGTTATACTCAGGCAATGTATATTACAGAACATGTGGTAGTTATACTCAGGCAATGTATATTAGAGAACATGTGGTAGTTATACTCAGGCAATGTATATTAGAGAACATGTGGTAGTTATACTCAGGCAATGTATATTACAGAACATGTGGTAGTTATACTCAGGAAATGTATATTAGAGAACATGTGGTAGTTATACTCAGGCAATGTATATTACAGAACATGTGGTAGTTATACTCAGGCAATGTATATTAGAGAACATGTGGTAGTTATACTCAGGCAATGTATATTACAGAACATGTGGTAGTTATACTAAGGCAATGTATATTACAGAACATGTGGTAGTTATACTCAGGAAATGTATATTAGAGAACATGTGGTAGTTATACTCAGGCAATGTATATTAGAGAACATGTGGTAGTTATACTCAGGCAATGTATATTAGAGAACATGTGGTAGTTATACTCAGGCAATGTATATTACAGAACATGTGGTAGTTATACTCAGGCAATGTATATTAGAGAACATGTGGTAGTTATACTCAGGCAATGTATATTAGAGAACATGTGGTAGTTATACTCAGGCAATGTATATTAGAGAACATGTGGTAGTTATACTCAGGCAATGTATATTAGAGAACATGTGGTAGTTATACTCAGGCAATGTATATTAGAGAACATGTGGTAGTTATACTAAGGCAATGTATATTAGAGAACATGTGGTAGTTATACTCAGGCAATGTATATTAGAGAACATGTAGTAGTTATACTAAGGCAATGTATATTACAGAACATGTGGTAGTTATACTCAGGCAATGTATATTAGAGAACATGTGGTAGTTATACTCAGGCAATGTATATTAGAGAACATGTGGTAGTTATACTCAGGCAATGTATATTAGAGAGCATGTGGTAGTTATACTAAGGCAATCTGTATTAGAGAACATGTGGTAGTTATACTAAGGCAATGTATATTAGAGAGCATGTGGTAGTTATACTAAGGCAATCTGTATTAGAGAACATGTGGTAGTTATACTCAGGCAATGTATATTCGAGAACATGTGATAGTTATACTCAGGCAATGTATATTAGAGAACATGTGGTAGTTATACTAAGGCAATGTATATTAGAGAACATGTGGTAGTTATACTCAGGCAATGTATATTAGAGAACATGTGGTAGTTATACTCAGGCAATGTATATTAGAGAACATGTGGTAGTTATACTCAGGCAATGTATATTAGAGAACATGTGGTAGTTATACTCAGGCAATGTATATTAGAGAACATGTGGTAGTTATACTCAGGCAATGTATATTAGAGAACATGTGGTAGTTATACTAAGGCAATCTGTATTAGAGAACATGTGGTAGTTACACTCAGGCAATGTATATTAGAGAGCATGTGGTAGTTATACTCCGGCAATGTATATTAGAGACCATGTAGTAGTTATACTCAGGCAATGTATATTAGAGAGCATGTAGTAGTTATACTCAGGCAATGTATATTAGAGAGCATGTGGTAGTTATACTAAGGCAATCTGTATTAGAGAACATGTGGTAGTTATACTCAGGCAATGTATATTAGAGAGCATGTGGTAGTTATACTCAGGCAATGTATATTAGAGAACATGTGGTAGTTATACTCAGGCAATGTATATTAGAGAACATGGGCCCTCATTCCGAGTCGTTCGCTCGGTAAATTTCATCGCATCGCAGTGATTTTCCGCTTAGTGCGCATGCGTAATGTCCGCACTGCGACTGCGCCAAGTAATTTTGCAATGAAGATAGTATTTTTACTCACGGCTTTTTCTTCGCTCCGGCGATCGTAATGTGATTGACAGGAGATGGGTGCTACTGGGCGGAAACAGGCCGTTTTATGGGCGTGTGGGAAAAAACGCTACCGTTTCCGGAAAAAACGCGGGAGTGGCTGGAGAAACGGAGGAGTGTCTGGGCGAACGCTGGGAGTGTTTGTGACGTCAACCCAGGAACGACAAGCACTGAACTGATCGCAGATGCCGAGTAAGTCTGAAGCTACTCTGAAACTGCTAAGAAGTTTGTAATCGCAATATTGCGAATACATCGTTCGCAATTTTAAGAAGCTAAGATTCACTCCCAGTAGGCGGCGGCTTAGCGTGTGCAATACTGCTAAAATCGCCTTGCGAGCGAACAACTCGGAATGACCTCCATGTGGAAGTTATACTCATGCAATGTATATTAGAGAACATGTGGTAGTTATACTCAGGCAATGTATATTAGAGAACATGTGGTAGTTATACTCAGGCAATGTATATTAGAGAGCATGTGGTAGTTATACTCAGGCAATGTATATTAGAGAACATGTGGTAGTTATACTCAGGCAATGTATATTAGAGAACATGGGCCCTCATTCCGAGTCGTTCGCTCGGTAAATTTCATCGCATCGCAGTGATTTTCCGCTTAGTGCGCATGCGTAATGTCCGCACTGCGACTGCGCCAAGTAATTTTGCAATGAAGATAGTATTTTTACTCACGGCTTTTTCTTCGCTCCGGCGATCGTAATGTGATTGACAGGAGATGGGTGCTACTGGGCGGAAACAGGCCGTTTTATGGGCGTGTGGGAAAAAACGCTACCGTTTCCGGAAAAAACGCGGGAGTGGCTGGAGAAACGGAGGAGTGTCTGGGCGAACGCTGGGAGTGTTTGTGACGTCAACCCAGGAACGACAAGCACTGAACTGATCGCAGATGCCGAGTAAGTCTGAAGCTACTCTGAAACTGCTAAGAAGTTTGTAATCGCAATATTGCGAATACATCGTTCGCAATTTTAAGAAGCTAAGATTCACTCCCAGTAGGCGGCGGCTTAGCGTGTGCAATACTGCTAAAATCGCCTTGCGAGCGAACAACTCGGAATGACCTCCATGTGGAAGTTATACTCATGCAATGTATATTAGAGAACATGTGGTAGTTATACTCAGGCAATGTATATTAGAGAACATGTGGTAGTTATACTCAGGCAATGTATATTAGAGAACATGTGGTAGTTATACTCAGGCAATGTATATTAGAGAACATGTGGTAGTTATACTCAGGCAATGTATATTAGAGAACATGTGGTAGTTATACTCAGGCAATGTATATTAGAGAGCATGTGGTAGTTATACTCAGGCAATGTATATTAGAGAACATGTGGTAGTTATACTCAGGCAATGTATATTAGAGAACATGTGGTAGTTATACTAAGGCAATGTATATTAGAGAACATGTGGTAGTTATACTCAGGCAATGTATATTAGAGAACATGTGGTAGTTATACTCAGGCAATGTATATTAGAGAACATGTGGTAGTTATACTCAGGCAATGTATATTAGAGAACATGTGGTAGTTATACTCAGGCAATGTATATTAGAGAACATGTGATAGTTATACTCAGGCAATGTATATTAGAGAACATGTGGTAGTTACACTCAGGCAATGTATATTAGAGAACATGTGGTAGTTATACTCAGGCAATGTATATTAGAGAACATGTGGTAGTTATACTCAGGCAATGTATATTAGAGAACATGTGGTAGTTATACTCAGGCAATGTATATTAGAGAACATGTGATAGTTATACTCAGGCAATGTATATTAGAGAACATGTGGTAGTTATACTCAGGCAATGTATATTAGAGAACATGTGGTAGTTATACTCAGGCAATGTATATTAGAGAACATGTGGTAGTTATACTCAGGCAATGTATATTAGAGAACATGTGGTAGTTATACTAAGGCAATGTATATTAGAGAACATGTGGTAATTACACTCAGGCAATGTATATTAGAGAACATGTGGTAGTTATACTCAGGCAATGTATATTAGAGAACATGTGGTAGTTATACTCAGGCAATGTATATTAGAGAACATGTGGTAGTTATACTCAGGCAATGTATATTAGAGAACATGTGGTAATTATACTCAGGCAATGTATATTAGAGAACATGTGGTAATTACACTCAGGCAATGTATATTAGAGAACATGTGGTAGTTATACTCAGGCAATGTATATTAGAGAACATGTGGTAATTACACTCAGGCAATGTATATTATAGAACATGTGGTAGTTATACTCAGGCAATGTATATTAGAGAACATGTGGTAGTTATACTCAGGCAATGTATATTAGAGAACATGTGGTAGTTATACTCAGGCAATGTATATTACAGAACATGTGGTAGTTATACTCAGGCAATGTATATTACAGAACATGTGGTAGTTATACTCAGGCAATGTATATTACAGAACGTGGTAGTTATATTAAGGCAATGTATATTACAGAACATGTGGTAGTTATACTCAGGCAATGTATATTAGAGAATATGTGGTAGTTATACTGAGGCAATGTCTATTAGAGAACATGTGGTAGTTATACTCAGGCAATGTATATTAGAGAACATGTGGTAGTTACACTCAGGCAATGTATATTAGAGAACATGTGGTAGTTATACTCAGGCAATGTATATTAGAGAACATGTGGTAGTTATACTCAGGCAATGTATATTAGAGAACATGTGGTAGTTATACTCAGGCAATGTATATTAGAGAACATGTGGTAGTTATACTCAGGCAATGTATATTAGAGAACATGTGGTAGTTATACTCAGGCAATGTATATTAGAGAACATGTGGTAGTTATACTCAGGCAATGTATATTAGAGAACATGTGGTAGTTATACTCAGGCAATGTATATTAGAGAACATGTGGTAGTTATACTCAGGCAATGTATATTAGAGAACATGTGGTAGTTATACTCAGGCAATGTATATTAGAGAACATGTGGTAGTTATACTCAGGCAATGTATATTAGAGAACATGTGATAGTTATACTCAGGCAATGTATATTAGAGAACATGTGGTAGTTATACTCAGGCAATGTATATTAGAGAACATGTGGTAGTTATACTCAGGCAATGTATATTAGAGAACATGTAGTAGTTATACTCAGGCAATGTATATTAGAGAACATGTGATAGTTATACTCAGGCAATGTATATTAGAGAACATGTGGTAGTTATACTCAGGCAATGTATATTAGAGAACATGTGGTAGTTATACTCAGGCAATGTATATTAGAGAACATGTGGTAGTTATTAGAGATGAGCGGGTTCGGTTTCTTTGAATCCGAACCCGCACGAACTTCACTTTTTTTTTCACGGGTCCGAGCGACTCGGATCTTCCCGCCTTGCTCGGTTAACCCGAGCGCGCCCGAACGTCATCATGACGCTGTCGGATTCTCGCGAGACTCGGATTCTATATAAGGAGCCGCGCGTCGCCGCCATTTTCACACGTGCATTGAGATTGATAGGGAGAGGACGTGGCTGGCGTCCTCTCCATTTAGATTAGATTTAGAAGAGAGAGAGAGAGAGAGATTGCTGTGATACTGTAGATTAGAAGAGAGTGCAGACAGAGTTTAGTGACTGACGACCACAGTGACCAGTGACCACCAGAGACAGTGCAGTTGTTTGTTTTATTTAATATATCCGTTCTCTGCCTGAAAAAAACGATACACAGTCACACAGTGACTCAGTCTGTGTGCACTGCTCAGCCCAGTGTGCTGCACATCAATGTATTGTATATAAAGCTTATAATTGTGGGGGAGACTGGGGAGCACTGCAGGTTGTTATAGCAGGAGCCAGGAGTACATGATAAATAATATTATATTAAAATTAAACAGTGCACACTTTTGCTGCAGGAGTGCCACTGCCAGTGTGACTAGTGGTGACCAGTGCCTGACCACCAGTATATTAGTAGTATTGTATACTATCTCTTTATCAACCAGTCTATATTAGCAGCAGACACAGTACAGTGCGGTAGTTCACGGCTGTGGCTACCTCTGTGTCGGCACTCGGCAGGCAGTCCGTCCATCCATAATTGTATTATATACCACCTAACCGTGGTTTTTTTTTTCTTTCTTTATACCGTCGTCATAGTCATACTAGTTGTTACGAGTATACTACTATCTCTTTATCAACCAGTGTACAGTGCGGTAGTTCACGGCTGTGGCTACCTCTGTGTCGGAACTCGGCAGGCAGTCCGTCCATCCATAATTGTATTATAATATATACCACCTAACCGTGGTTTTTTTTTCGTTCTTTATACCGTCGTCATACTAGTTGTTACGAGTATACTACTATCTCTTTATCAACCAGTGTACAGTGCGGTAGTTCACGGCTGTGGCTACCTCTGTGTCGGAACTCGGCAGGCAGTCCGTCCATCCATAATTGTATTATTATAATATATACCACCTAACCGTGGTTTTTTTTTCATTCTTTATACCGTCATAGTGTCATACTAGTTGTTACGAGTATACTACTATCTCTTTATCAACCAGTGTACAGTGCGGTAGTTCACGGCTGTGGCTACCTCTGTGTCGGAACTCGGCAGGCAGTCCGTCCATCCATAATTGTATTATAATATATACCACCTAACCGTGGTTTTTTTTTCGTTCTTTATACCGTCGTCATACTAGTTGTTACGAGTATACTACTATCTCTTTATCAACCAGTGTACAGTGCGGTAGTTCACGGCTGTGGCTACCTCTGTGTCGGAACTCGGCAGGCAGTCCGTCCATCCATAATTGTATTATAATATATACCACCTAACCGTGTTTTTTTTTTCGTTCTTTATACCGTCGTCATACTAGTTGTTACGAGTATACTACTATCTCTTTATCAACCAGTGTACAGTGCGGTAGTTCACGGCTGTGGCTACCTCTGTGTCGGCACTCGGCAGGCAGTCCGTCCAACCATAATTGTATTATATACCACCTAACCGTGGTTTTTTTTTCATTCTTTATACCGTCGTCATACTAGTTGTTACGAGTATACTACTATCTCTTTATCAACCAGTGTACAGTGCGGTAGTTCACGGCTGTGGCTACCTCTGTGTCGGCACTCGGCAGGCAGTCCGTCCAACCATAATTGTATTATATACCACCTAACCGTGGTTTTTTTTTCATTCTTTATACCGTCGTCATACTAGTTGTTACGAGTATACTACTATCTCTTTATCAACCAGTGTACAGTGCGGTAGTTCACGGCTGTGGCTACCTCTGTGTCGGCACTCGGCAGCCCGTCCATAATTGTATATACCACCTAACCGTGGTTTTTTTTTCTTTCTTTATACATACATACTAGTTACGAGTATACTATCTCTTTATCAACCAGTCTATATATTAGCAGCAGACACAGTACAGTGCGGTAGTTCACGGCTGTGGCTACCTCTGTGTCGGCACTCGGCAGCCCGTCCATAATTGTATATACCACCTAACCGTGGTTTTTTTTTCTTTCTTTATACATACATACTAGTTACGAGTATACTATCTCTTTATCAACCAGTCTATATATTAGCAGCAGACACAGTACAGTGCGGTAGTTCACGGCTGTGGCTACCTCTGTGTCGGCACTCGGCAGCCCGTCCATAATTGTATATACCAGTGACCTAACCGTGTTTTTTTTTTCTTTCTTTATACATACATACTAGTTACGAGTATACTATCTCTTTATCAACCAGTCTATATATTAGCAGCAGACACAGTACAGTGCGGTAGTTCACGGCTGTGGCTACCTCTGTGTCGGCACTCGGCAGCCCGTCCATAATTGTATATACCAGTGACCTAACCGTGGTTTTTTTTTCTTTCTTTATACATACATACTAGTTACGAGTATACTATCTCTTTATCAACCAGTCTATATATTAGCAGCAGACACAGTACAGTGCGGTAGTTCACGGCTGTGGCTACCTCTGTGTCGGCACTCGGCAGCCCGTCCATAATTGTATACTAGTATCCAATCCATCCATCTGCATTGTTTACCTGAGGTGCCTTTTAGTTGTGCCTATTTTAATATGGAGAACAAAAATGTTGAGGTTCCAAAATTAGGGAAAGATCAAGATCCACTTCCACCTCGTGCTGAAGCTGCTGCCACTAGTCATGGCCGAGACGATGAAATGCCAGCAACGTCGTCTGCCAAGGCCGATGCCCAATGGCATAGTACAGAGCATGTCAAAACCAAAACACCAAATATCAGTAAAAAAAGGACTCCAAAACCTAAAATAAAATTGTCGGAGGAGAAGCGTAAACTTGCCAATATGCCATTTACCACACGGAGTGGCAAGGAACGGCTGAGGCCCTGGCCTATGTTCATGGCTAGTGGTTCAGCTTCACATGAGGATGGAAGCACTCAGCCTCTCGCTAGAAAACTGAAAAGACTCAAGCTGGCAAAAGCACCGCAAAGAACTGTGCGTTCTTTGAAATCCCAAATCCACAAGGAGAGTCCAATTGTGTCGGTTGCGATGCCTGACCTTCCCAACACTGGACGTGAAGAGCATGCGCCTTCCACCATTTGCACGCCCCCTGCAAGTGCTGGAAGGAGCACCCGCAGTCCAGTTCCTGATAGTCAGATTGAAGATGTCAGTGTTGAAGTACACCAGGATGAGGAGGATATGGGTGTTGCTGGCGCTGGGGAGGAAATTGACCAGGAGGATTCTGATGGTGAGGTGGTTTGTTTAAGTCAGGCACCCGGGGAGACACCTGTTGTCCGTGGGAGGAATATGGCCGTTGACATGCCAGGTGAAAATACCAAAAAAATCAGCTCTTCGGTGTGGAGGTATTTCACCAGAAATGCGGACAACAGGTGTCAAGCCGTGTGTTCCCTTTGTCAAGCTGTAATAAGTAGGGGTAAGGACGTTAACCACCTCGGAACATCCTCCCTTATACGTCACCTGCAGCGCATTCATAATAAGTCAGTGACAAGTTCAAAAACTTTGGGTGACAGCGGAAGCAGTCCACTGACCAGTAAATCCCTTCCTCTTGTAACCAAGCTCACGCAAACCACCCCACCAACTCCCTCAGTGTCAATTTCCTCCTTCCCCAGGAATGCCAATAGTCCTGCAGGCCATGTCACTGGCAAGTCTGACGAGTCCTCTCCTGCCTGGGATTCCTCCGATGCATCCTTGCGTGTAACGCCTACTGCTGCTGGCGCTGCTGTTGTTGCCGCTGGGAGTCGATGGTCATCCCAGAGGGGAAGTCGTAAGCCCACTTGTACTACTTCCAGTAAGCAATTGACTGTTCAACAGTCCTTTGCGAGGAAGATGAAATATCACAGCAGTCATCCTACTGCAAAGCGGATAACTGAGTCCTTGACAACTATGTTGGTGTTAGACGTGCGTCCGGTATCCGCCGTTAGTTCACAGGGAACTAGACAATTTATTGAGGCAGTGTGCCCCCGTTACCAAATACCATCTAGGTTCCACTTCTCTAGGCAGGCGATACCGAGAATGTACACGGACGTCAGAAAAAGACTCACCAGTCTCCTAAAAAATGCAGTTGTACCCAATGTCCACTTAACCACGGACATGTGGACAAGTGGAGCAGGGCAGGGTCAGGACTATATGACTGTGACAGCCCACTGGGTAGATGTATGGACTCCCGCCGCAAGAACAGCAGCGGCGGCACCAGTAGCAGCATCTCGCAAACGCCAACTCTTTCCTAGGCAGGCTACGCTTTGTATCACCGCTTTCCAGAATACGCACACAGCTGAAAACCTCTTACGGCAACTGAGGAAGATCATCGCGGAATGGCTTACCCCAATTGGACTCTCCTGTGGATTTGTGGCATCGGACAACGCCAGCAATATTGTGTGTGCATTAAATATGAAAAGAAAGAGATCACAAAACGGAGACCGTTTGTGATAACCCGGCGCTGTAATAGTGTAAATAGTTATATATTTGAGATGTTTCAGCAGCTAAGCATAAACAACTTGCCAGGTTGCAACGTTAAAATCTAGAGAGAAAAAAAGGAGGGGAGTATGCTTTGCGCTTGAAACAATATATCAAAAATTAGATGTGCAGTCGGACAAAGAAGATAGACTCAGTACAACTTCAAAATGATAATAAAAAAACACTTTTATGGTATCAATTAAAGCAGAGTATGCCACATATAGAATGAATTAAAATAATGACAGTTTTACAATTTGTTAGATAAACTAAACTGAAAATAAAAATAAACATAAA
Organism: Pseudophryne corroboree; assembly: GCF_028390025.1. Classification (NCBI taxonomy): domain Eukaryota; kingdom Metazoa; phylum Chordata; class Amphibia; order Anura; family Myobatrachidae; genus Pseudophryne; species Pseudophryne corroboree. The sequence continues at coordinate 846,751,484 of NC_086448.1, forward strand.
AATAAAAATAAAACAGTTAAATGATTATATTCAAATGGTGATAATAAAAAAATCACAACACTGGCGTCCCAGTGTATTATTTTGGGTTTGTAATTCCCGCAGGGATAATTGACAGTCTCACAGTCTCAGATATTAATATAGTTCTTTAAAGGAAAGGTGCAATCTGTAATTAATGCTCCCGTGCTGGTTCCTGCGTTAGTGTAGAAACAGGGTCCTCATTAGATGAAATACACAAGGAGTAATAATGTGTGCTTTATTTCCTGTTATAATTACAGCTGGTAGTTGCCGTCTTTCCCGGTAAGGTTTTGTTAATTATAAATATAGCAGCAATGTTCAATTTAGATGGATTTAGCCGCCGTGAACAAACTACTGGGAACAGGTGTTAGGCCCCACAGCGGGGGTCACACAGAACTCACCCGACCAGTGTTTGTACAGCCGTGCGGCAATGATGAATCCAGCGTGCGGCAAAAAGCTGTGACCGAAGCTGTCACGGTTGTGCTGAGCTGCGGACTGGGTCCTTTCGGCGGGTATCACCAAGTGAGAAGTGTATCGAGAGTGGGCGTCAACGCGTTTCGTCTCCTAGCAACGGAGACTTCCTCAAGACGGAGGAAGTCTCCGTTGCTAGGAGACGAAACGCGTTGACGCCCACTCTCGATACACTTCTCACTTGGTGATACCCGCCGAAAGGACCCAGTCCGCAGCTCAGCACAACCGTGACAGCTTCGGTCACAGCTTTTTGCCGCACGCTGGATTCATCATTGCCGCACGGCTGTACAAACACTGGTCGGGTGAGTTCTGTGTGACCCCCGCTGTGGGGCCTAACACCTGTTCCCAGTAGTTTGTTCACGGCGGCTAAATCCATCTAAATTGAACATTGCTGCTATATTTATAATTAACAAAACCTTACCGGGAAAGACGGCAACTACCAGCTGTAATTATAACAGGAAATAAAGCACACATTATTACTCCTTGTGTATTTCATCTAATGAGGACCCTGTTTCTACACTAACGCAGGAACCAGCACGGGAGCATTAATTACAGATTGCACCTTTCCTTTAAAGAACTATATTAATATCTGAGACTGTGAGACTGTCAATTATCCCTGCGGGAATTACAAACCCAAAATAATACACTGGGACGCCAGTGTTGTGATTTTTTTATTATCACCATTTGAATATAATCATTTAACTGTTTTATTTTTATTTTTATGTTTATTTTTATTTTCAGTTTAGTTTATCTAACAAATTGTAAAACTGTCATTATTTTAATTCATTCTATATGTGGCATACTCTGCTTTAATTGATACCATAAAAGTGTTTTTTTATTATCATTTTGAAGTTGTACTGAGTCTATCTTCTTTGTCCGACTGTGCATTAAATATGGGCAAATTCCAGCACGTCCCATGTTTTGCACATACCTTGAATTTGGTGGTGCAGAATTTTTTTAAAAACGACAGGGGCGTGCAAGAGATGCTGTCGGTGGCCAGAAAAATTGCGGGACACTTTCGGCGTACAGGCACCACGTACAGAAGACTGGAGCACCACCAAAAACTACTGAACCTGCCCTGCCATCATCTGAAGCAAGAAGTGGTAACGAGGTGGAATTCAACCCTATATATGCTTCAGAGGTTGGAGGAGCAGCAAAAGGCCATTCAAGCCTATACAATTGAGCACGATATAGGAGATGGAATGCACCTGTCTCAAGTGCAGTGGAGAATGATTTCAACGTTGTGCAAGGTTCTGATGCCCTTTGAACTTGCCACACGTGAAGTCAGTTCAGACACTGCCAGCCTGAGTCAGGTCATTCCCCTCATCAGGCTTTTGCAGAAGAAGCTGGAGGCATTGAAGAAGGAGCTAAAAGGGAGCGATTCCGCTAGGCATGTGGGACTTGTGGATGCAGCCCTTAATTCGCTTAACAAGGATTCACGGGTGGTCAATCTGTTGAAATCAGAGCACTACATTTTGGCCACCGTGCTCGATCCTAGATTTAAAGCCTACCTTGGATCTCTCTTTCCGGCAGACACAGGTCTGCTGGGGTTGAAAAACCTGCTGGTGACAAAATTGTCAAGTCAAGCGGAACGCGACCTGTCAACATCTCCTCCTTCACATTCTCCCGCAACTGGGGGTGCGAGGAAAAGGCTCAGAATTCCGAGCCCACCCGCTGGCGGTGATGCAGGGCAGTCTGGAGCGACTGCTGATGCTGACATCTGGTCCGGACTGAAGGACCTGACAACGATTACGGACATGTCGTCTACTGTCACTGCATATGATTCTCTCAACATTGATAGAATGGTGGAGGATTATATGAGTGACCGCATCCAAGTAGGCACGTCACACAGTCCGTACTTATACTGGCAGGAAAAAGAGGCAATTTGGAGGCCCTTGCACAAACTGGCTTTATTCTACCTAAGTTGCCCTCCCACAAGTGTGTACTCCGAAAGAGTGTTTAGTGCCGCCGCTCACCTTGTCAGCAATCGGCGTACGAGGTTACATCCAGAAAATGTGGAGAAGATGATGTTCATTAAAATGAATTATAATCAATTCCTCCGCGGAGACATTGACCAGCAGCAATTGCCTCCACAAAGTACACAGGGAGCTGAGATGGTGGATTCCAGTGGGGACGAATTGATAATCTGTGAGGAGGGGGATGTACACGGTGATATATCGGAGGGTGAAGATGAGGTGGACATCTTGCCTCTGTAGAGCCAGTTTGTGCAAGGAGAGATTAATTGCTTCTTTTTTGGGGGGGGTCCAAACCAACCCGTCATATCAGTCACAGTCGTGTGGCAGACCCTGTCACTGAAATGATGGGTTGGTTAAAGTGTGCATGTCCTGTTTTGTTTATACAACATAAGGGTGGGTGGGAGGGCCCAAGGATAATTCCATCTTGCACCTCTTTTTTCTTTTCTTTTTCTTTGCATCATGTGCTGATTGGGGAGGGTTTTTTGGAAGGGACATCCTGCGTGACACTGCAGTGCCACTCCTAAATGGGCCCGGTGTTTGTGTCGGCCACTAGGGTCGCTAATCTTACTCACACAGTCAGCTACCTCATTGCGCCTCTTTTTTTCTTTGCGTCATGTGCTGTTTGGGGAGGGTTTTTTGGAAGGGACATCCTGCGTGACACTGCAGTGCCACTCCTAGATGGGCCCGGTGTTTGTGTCGGCCACTAGGGTCGCTAATCTTACTCACACAGCTACCTCATTGCGCCTCTTTTTTTCTTTGCGTCATGTGCTGTTTGGGGAGGGTTTTTTGGAAGGGACATCCTGCGTGACACTGCAGTGCCACTCCTAGATGGGCCCGGTGTTTGTGTCGGCCACTAGGGTCGCTAATCTTACTCACACAGTCAGCTACCTCATTGCGCCTCTTTTTTTCTTTGCGTCATGTGCTGTTTGGGGAGGGTTTTTTGGAAGGGCCATCCTGCGTGACACTGCAGTGCCACTCCTAGATGGGCCCGGTGTTTGTGTCGGCCACTAGGGTCGCTAATCTTACTCACACAGTCAGCTACCTCATTGCGCCTCTTTTTTTCTTTGCGTCATGTGCTGTTTGGGGAGGGTTTTTTGGAAGGGCCATCCTGCGTGACACTGCAGTGCCACTCCTAGATGGGCCCGGTGTTTGTGTCGGCCACTAGGGTCGCTAATCTTACTCACACAGCTACCTCATTGCGCCTCTTTTTTTCTTTGCGTCATGTGCTGTTTGGGGAGGGTTTTTTGGAAGGGACATCCTGCGTGACACTGCAGTGCCACTCCTAGATGGGCCCGGTGTTTGTGTCGGCCACTAGGGTCGCTTATCTTACTCACACAGCGACCTCGGTGCAAATTTTAGGACTAAAAATAATATTGTGAGGTGTGAGGTATTCAGAATAGACTGAAAATGAGTGTAAATTATGGTTTTTGAGGTTAATAATACTTTGGGATCAAAATGACCCCCAAATTCTATGATTTAAGCTGTTTTTTAGTGTTTTTGGAAAAAAACACCCAAATCCAAAACACACCCGAATCCGACAAAAATAATTCGGTGAGGTTTTGCCAAAACGCGTTCGAACCCAAAACACGGCCGCGGAACCGAACCCAAAACCAAAACACAAAACCCGAAAAATTTCAGGCGCTCATCTCTAGTAGTTATACTAAGGCAATGTATATTACAGAACATGTGGTAGTTATACTCAGGCAATGTATATTAGAGAACATGTGGTAGTTATACTCAGGCAATGTATATTAGAGAACATGTGGTAGTTATACTCAGGCAATGTATATTCTAGAGATGAGCGGGTTCGGTTTCTCTGAATCCGAACCCGCCAGAACTTCATGTTTTTTTTCACGGGTCCGAGCGACTCGGATCTTCCCGCCTTGCTCGGTTAACCCGAGCGCGCCCGAACGTCATCATGACGCTGTCGGATTCTCGCGAGGCTCGGATTCTATCGCGAGACTCGGATTCTATATAAGGAGCCGCGCGTCGCCGCCATTTTCACACGTGCATTGAGATTGATAGGGAGAGGACGTGGCTGGCGTCCTCTCCGTTTAGAATAGATTAGAGAGACACTTGATTTACTAATTTTGGGGAGCATTAGGAGTACTCAGTACAGTGCAGAGTTTTGCTGATAGTGACCACCAGTTTTATTTATAATCCGTTCTCTGCCTGAAAAAAGCGATACACAGCACACAGTGACTCAGTCACATACCATATCTGTGTGCACTGCTCAGGCTCAGGCCAGTGTGCTGCATCATCTATTATCTATATATAATATTATATATATCTGTCTGACTGCTCAGCTCACACAGCTTATAATTGTGGGGGAGACTGGGGAGCACTACTGCAGTGCCAGTTATAGGTTATAGCAGGAGCCAGGAGTACATAATATATTATATAGTGAGTGACCACCAGACACACAGTGCAGTTTATTTAATATATCCGTTCTCTGCCTGAAAAAAGCGATACACACAGTGACTCAGTCAGTCACATACCATATCTGTGTGCACTGCTCAGGCTCAGGCCAGTGTGCTGCATCATCTATATATATTATATATCTGTCTGACTGCTCAGCTCACACAGCTTATAATTGTGGGGGAGACTGGGGAGCACTACTGCAGTGCCAGTTATAGGTTATAGCAGGAGCCAGGAGTACATAATATTATATTAAAACAGTGCACACTTTTGCTGCAGGAGTGCCACTGCCAGTGTGACTAGTGACCAGTGACCTGACCACCAGTATATATAATATTAGTAGTAGTATACTATCTCTATCAACCAGTCTATATTAGCAGCAGACACAGTACAGTGCGGTAGTTCACGGCTGTGGCTACCTCTGTGTCGGCACTCGGCAGCCCGTCCATAATTGTATATACCACCTAACCGTGGTTTTTTTTTCTTTCTTTATACATACATACTAGTTACGAGTATACTATCTCTTTATCAACCAGTCTATATTAGCAGCAGACACAGTACAGTGCGGTAGTTCACGGCTGTGGCTACCTCTGTGTCGGCACTCAGCAGCCCGTCCATAATTGTATATACCACCTAACAGTGGTTTTTTTTTCTTTCTTTATACATACATACTAGTTACGAGTATACTATCTCTTTATCAACCAGTCTATATATTAGCAGCAGACACAGTACAGTGCGGTAGTTCACGGCTGTGGCTACCTCTGTGTCGGCACTCGGCAGCCCGTCCATAATTGTATATACCACCTAACCGTGGTTTTTTTTTCTTTCTTTATACATACATACTAGTTACGAGTATACTATCTCTTTATCAACCAGTCTATATATTAGCAGCAGACACAGTACAGTGCGGTAGTTCACGGCTGTGGCTACCTCTGTGTCGGCACTCGGCAGCCCGTCCATAATTGTATATACCACCTAACCGTGGTTTTTTTTTCTTTCTTTATACATACATACTAGTTACGAGTATACTATCTCTTTATCAACCAGTCTATATTAGCAGCAGACACAGTACAGTGCGGTAGTTCACGGCTGTGGCTACCTCTGTGTCGGCACTCGGCAGCCCGTCCATAATTGTATATACCACCTAACCGTGGTTTTTTTTTCTTTCTTTATACATACATACTAGTTACGAGTATACTATCTCTTTATCAACCAGTCTATATATTAGCAGCAGACACAGTACAGTGCGGTAGTTCACGGCTGTGGCTACCTCTGTGTCGGCACTCGGCAGCCCGTCCATAATTGTATATACCACCTAACCGTGGTTTTTTTTTCTTTCTTTATACATACATACTAGTTACGAGTATACTATCTCTTTATCAACCAGTCTATATATTAGCAGCAGACACAGTACAGTGCGGTAGTTCACGGCTGTGGCTACCTCTGTGTCGGCACTCGGCAGCCCGTCCATAATTGTATATACCACCTAACCGTGGTTTTTTTTTCTTTCTTTATACATACATACTAGTTACGAGTATACTATCTCTTTATCAACCAGTCTATATATTAGCAGCAGACACAGTACAGTGCGGTAGTTCACGGCTGTGGCTACCTCTGTGTCGGTACTCGGCAGCCCGTCCATAATTGTATATACCACCTAACCGTGGTTTTTTTTTCTTTCTTTATACATACATACTAGTTACGAGTATACTATCTCTTTATCAACCAGTCTATATATTAGCAGCAGACACAGTACAGTGCGGTAGTTCACGGCTGTGGCTACCTCTGTGTCGGCACTCGGCAGCCCGTCCATAATTGTATACTAGTATCCAATCCATCCATCTCCATTGTTTACCTGAGGTGCCTTTTAGTTGTGCCTATTAAAATATGGAGAACAAAAATGTTGAGGTTCCAAAATTAGGGAAAGATCAAGATCCACTTCCACCTCGTGCTGAAGCTGCTGCCACTAGTCATGGCCGAGACGATGAAATGCCAGCAACGTCGTCTGCCAAGGCCGATGCCCAATGGCATAGTACAGAGCATGTCAAAACCAAAACACCAAATATCAGTAAAAAAAGGACTCCAAAACCTAAAATAAAATTGTCGGAGGAGAAGCGTAAACTTGCCAATATGCCATTTACCACACGGAGTGGCAAGGAACGGCTGAGGCCCTGGCCTATGTTCATGGCTAGTGGTTCAGCTTCACATGAGGATGGAAGCACTCAGCCTCTCGCTAGAAAACTGAAAAGACTCAAGCTGGCAAAAGCACCGCAAAGAACTGTGCGTTCTTTGAAATCCCAAATCCACAAGGAGAGTCCAATTGTGTCGGTTGCGATGCCTGACCTTCCCAACACTGGACGTGAAGAGCATGCGCCTTCCACCATTTGCACGCCCCCTGCAAGTGCTGGAAGGAGCACCCGCAGTCCAGTTCCTGATAGTCAGATTGAAGATGTCAGTGTTGAAGTACACCAGGATGAGGAGGATATGGGTGTTGCTGGCGCTGGGGAGGAAATTGACCAGGAGGATTCTGATGGTGAGGTGGTTTGTTTAAGTCAGGCACCCGGGGAGACACCTGTTGTCCGTGGGAGGAATATGGCCGTTGACATGCCAGGTGAAAATACCAAAAAAATCAGCTCTTCGGTGTGGAGGTATTTCACCAGAAATGCGGACAACAGGTGTCAAGCCGTGTGTTCCCTTTGTCAAGCTGTAATAAGTAGGGGTAAGGACGTTAACCACCTCGGAACATCCTCCCTTATACGTCACCTGCAGCGCATTCATAATAAGTCAGTGACAAGTTCAAAAACTTTGGGTGACAGCGGAAGCAGTCCACTGACCAGTAAATCCCTTCCTCTTGTAACCAAGCTCACGCAAACCACCCCACCAACTCCCTCAGTGTCAATTTCCTCCTTCCCCAGGAATGCCAATAGTCCTGCAGGCCATGTCACTGGCAATTCTGACGAGTCCTCTCCTGCCTGGGATTCCTCCGATGCATCCTTGCGTGTAACGCCTACTGCTGCTGGCGCTGCTGTTGTTGCCGCTGGGAGTCGATGGTCATCCCAGAGGGGAAGTCGTAAGCCCACTTGTACTACTTCCAGTAAGCAATTGACTGTTCAACAGTCCTTTGCGAGGAAGATGAAATATCACAGCAGTCATCCTACTGCAAAGCGGATAACTGAGTCCTTGACAACTATGTTGGTGTTAGACGTGCGTCCGGTATCCGCCGTTAGTTCACAGGGAACTAGACAATTTATTGAGGCAGTGTGCCCCCGTTACCAAATACCATCTAGGTTCCACTTCTCTAGGCAAGCGATACCGAGAATGTACACGGACGTCAGAAAAAGACTCACCAGTGTCCTAAAAAATGCAGTTGTACCCAATGTCCACTTAACCACGGACATGTGGACAAGTGGAGCAGGGCAGGGTCAGGACTATATGACTGTGACAGCCCACTGGGTAGATGTATGGACTCCCGCCGCAAGAACAGCAGCGGCGGCACCAGTAGCAGCATCTCGCAAACGCCAACTCTTTCCTAGGCAGGCTACGCTTTGTATCACCGCTTTCCAGAATACGCACACAGCTGAAAACCTCTTACGGCAACTGAGGAAGATCATCGCGGAATGGCTTACCCCAATTGGACTCTCCTGTGGATTTGTGGCATCGGACAACGCCAGCAATATTGTGTGTGCATTAAATATGGGCAAATTCCAGCACGTCCCATGTTTTGCACATACCTTGAATTTGGTGGTGCAGAATTTTTTAAAAAATGACAGGGGCGTGCAAGAGATGCTGTCGGTGGCCAGAAAAATTGCGGGACACTTTCGGCGTACAGGCACCACGTACAGAAGACTGGAGCACCACCAAAAACTACTGAACCTGCCCTGCCATCATCTGAAGCAAGAAGTGGTAACGAGGTGGAATTCAACCCTCTATATGCTTCAGAGGTTGGAGGAGCAGCAAAAGGCCATTCAAGCCTATACAATTGAGCACGATATAGTAGGTGGAATGCACCTGTCTCAAGTGCAGTGGAGAATGATTTCAACGTTGTGCAAGGTTCTGATGCCCTTTGAACTTGCCACACGTGAAGTCAGTTCAGACACTGCCAGCCTGAGTCAGGTCATTCCCCTCATCAGGCTTTTGCAGAAGAAGCTGGAGGCATTGAAGGAGGAGCTAACACGGAGCGATTCCGCTAGGCATGTGGGACTTGTGGATGCAGCCCTTAATTCGCTTAACAAGGATTCACGGGTGGTCAATCTGTTGAAATCAGAGCACTACATTTTGGCCACCGTGCTCGATCCTAGATTTAAAGCCTACCTTGGATCTCTCTTTCCGGCAGACACAGGTCTGCTGGGGTTGAAAGACCTGCTGGTGACAAAATTGTCAAGTCAAGCGGAACGCGACCTGTCAACATCTCCTCCTTCACATTCTCCCGCAACTGGGGGTGCGAGGAAAAGGCTCATAATTCCGAGCCCACCCGCTGGCGGTGATGCAGGGCAGTCTGGAGCGACTGCTGATGCTGACATCTGGTCCGGACTGAAGGACCTGACAACGATTACGGACATGTCGTCTACTGTCACTGCATATGATTCTCTCAACATTGATAGAATGGTGGAGGATTATATGAGTGACCGCATCCAAGTAGGCACGTCACACAGTCCGTACTTATACTGGCAGGAAAAAGAGGCAATTTGGAGGCCCTTGCACAAACTGGCTTTATTCTACCTAAGTTGCCCTCCCACAAGTGTGTACTCCGAAAGAGTGTTTAGTGCCGCCGCTCACCTTGTCAGCAATCGGCTGACAATTCTAAATTCCGTTGTCGTATAAACAACCCTTTATGAAGTCTAAGAACACTGTACGCTGTTTGCTTAAGAAGTACCGTAATGGTACGCTAGTTGCGTAACGATCGCTCAGCCGTAGGCGAGACGCTCAAGCGTCACGTTCGCTCACGGCCCAGTGATCACAGGACACGTTATTGGTTATGACTAGAGTAATGATTCGCTATGGCGTAGCATACGCTCGAGACCACGAGGAGGTCACCAGCGGCGCTGACGCTCACAACGCTATACCTTTATGTATAAACCTTATACCAATGAAATACACAGAATACCTTAATGTGAATACAGGGTGTAAGTGCAACCTTGTGTAACCTGACTAACTACAAGGCTGCTTGAGCGTCACCGACGCTCAAGTGAACACTTAATACTATAGAAAATACACAGATACTGGTTTAGGTTCCAAAGCCTATTAACTGTATTATATCTAATATATTTGAAAAAGGGGATAACAGTACAAATGATACACTACAATATAACAGAGACTTCCTAACCACAGAACTAAACAATAAATACAAAAAGACAATACTACACTGACCTAAATGCAATACAGAGAGAGAGAGAGAGAGAGAGAGAGAGAGAGATGAGAGAAATTGGCTCACAGAAAGACAATGATTACGGAGAGAAACTTACGCACAAAGGGTATGATCGCCTGCGCCTCGATATCCAGCTCCCGGCTATCAGCAGATAACCGTTGATGAGAGAGTGAGAGCTGGATGTGGTCGGCCTGCCTATTTATGCCCCACACACAATGCAATCTCATGGTCCTACAATCCCATTGTCCATTGGCCGAAGGAATTCGGCCCTGCATCATAACAAAAGGTCATAGGGTGATTCATACAGGTGGGCTGTGACGATTTCCAACAGCTCAGGTGGGTGGGAAACTGGGTTTCCCGCCGCATACCTGAGTATGTGTAAATAATAGAAATGGACATAAACTTCTTATGTCCATAACTATTCGCACGAGCGATTAATACGCTCCAAACCAACACCGGAATATTACTAATTAAATACTCTTCCGATGGGTACCAAATACTGCTGTATGATTCCTGTCAGACCCTTCGTACAATACAAAGAGGGATTCCTTTAAACAGGGACCTTCTATTTTAACCAGACTTTCAGAATCTATCAAGGTGACCATGATCTACAAACTACATTAATTGTGAACATTTGTAACGAATGAGTCGCACGCTACGACTACATAAACTCTACCGTAAATACGCATACCGCGCCTGCGAGTGCACGCTATTGCGGGTATGCGCCTTCACGGGAGAGCGTACGCATGCGCAGCGCGGACCAGTGTGCGGTGCAAATATGGCAACGTGCATAGAGACATTTTTCTGACTTTGACAGTCCACCCTTTGGCAGTCAATAATAACTGCCACCTTCTAAAATATTTAAGGAGAGAAATGTAAGTCAGGGGTTAATTGATTTCCATGGTTGGGTAGGGGAGAAGAGTGGAGTAGGTGTGAAGAGGGTATGACCTAGTGAGAAAGTAGAAGCATGTGTGTATGAGTCCATGTTTGGAGGGTCATGTATCATCGTGCCGTACGTGTGGTAAATCTAGCTTCGAGGTATTGCGAAGTATACATTTGAATTCCTTCTTATCCTGTGGTACAGGTCTGTGGATGGGCTGTCAAACTCTACCGAGCTCATTTCGGCTGTGGTTGTAACAAAATGGGGATGCACATTTTAGTTGATGATACATGAATGGGGGAGGTATGTGGTTGCTGCTATCTGTGCCTGTATTCCCTATCGTCTATGTGTGTCGTTACCTGGGGGTTGTAGAGATGAAGATAAAGAACACTTACGAAAAAATGCAATGATATTCTATGTCAGGGAAATGTACATCTGTTGTTGAAGTTGTGTTCGGTATCTGTTGAGAGTCGTCTTCTTTGCGCTGTATTGCTCCTTGGGCATGAGCAAATAGCTTTGTCTGAGCCATCAGATTTACAAAAATGTTGGGCTAGCGTGAGTTTAAAAATACTAGGGAAACTGGGGATCCATGGCAAAGTTCATCAAGTGTCCATATTTAAAGTTGTCAAATCTTCTTCTTTGGTGCTTGTCTATTGTCTGTATAGCGTCTCGTCAACTTCCTCGTCCAAGGGGGTCTTTGTATCTTGGAGAAAAGCAGAAAAACAGGTGAAAGAAACGGACCGTATAATCGCATTTTCATCACATTCTGGTTTCTATCATTGGGTCATAAATCAAATCCAGGTTAATTACGGTTTCCTCACTCCTCAAGCTCATCACTTTTGTACTTTGTTTGCACCTCATTAAAGCCTGCCCGCATCTAAATATCAATCCAATCGATATAACGACACCCAAGATACATAGTAGAAACTTTCCAACATCCATTATGACTCCTTGAGCCCAGTCTCCTAAACCGGAGAACCAATTTCGCGGGTTCAACCATGACACCCAACCAGTCAGCTCATTACCTACAGCAGCAAGGGTGAGATTGTGTTTTCGACGAAATTCCCACTTCAATTGGAGAATATCGTCCATCTTTTGGTCTATGACCTCTACCGGGTCCTCGCTGCTATTTGTGATATACGTGCAACACTTTATGCCGTACTGTGTTGCCAATGTAACACAATATCCGCCTGTTACTGCTGTAAGATAATTAAGAACCATCCTATGCTGAACTAGTTCTGTTTTGTAAGCTTGAAGTTCTCTTCCAGTGTATCTAAACGTGTCATCATACATTTCAGTGATATTATCTAACAAATTGGCGAGTGCGGAAATGTATCTATAATTCATCACACCTCGAGCGGTACGAGTGAAATCTAACGCTACCAGAACCTGAATCCCGGTGGATTCATGGATAAGATCAGAGGCCGGATGCTCTAACCTTTCTGACAGTTGTCTTTTAACTCGGTGCTCGTAATGAGTGTGAGTATAAGGAGCTTGGGCACCACGGTGTATGTCCTTCATTTTGTCATGTGTAACAGTCATCACTTCAGGCAATACTTTTCCAATATAACACAATCCTTCAGAGTTTGGGGCAAGCCACTTGTACGCCTTTCTCCCGCATATGAAATATGCGTCATCGGGGAGAACATAAGGGACGGAGAAGGACATGACCATGTTACAAACCTTCCAGGTGAAATCTCCTGACCCTAATTCTTCCATCTGCTTAATGCACGTATCAGTTTGTACGATATGTGCACAGTATCCTGGTGATACCTCTCCAACTCTAGTAATCCTATTTCCTAAGGTATATCGATACCGAAAAGATTTTCCTCTACTGGCTATATGGCGTACGAGCTCTGTATCTGTAGGCATTCTATCTGCTCTGTGTGAAAAGGTCATGGTAAGGTTGCTCCATGACACTTCCCAATTTCCCGGTTTTCTGGGATTGGAGATGTTAAAACATATGAGGGACCTATCCACATGGTATTGGTGGAGCTTCAAACTAGGAGGGCTGGAGATGTTAAACCTCCGATCCACCGGTCTCCCACCACTTAGCTCAAGTACCTCCCCTAACGTTAAAGGAAATGGTACTAGCCCTGATTTGCTGTGACCCTGAGGTACTTGAGAGCATACCCAACAATCTGTTTGGTTTAACACGTTACCCACTAAGGAGTGATAGTCACTCAATGGATGCCGGTCCATATGGATATTAAAACTGGATTGGCATTTCTTTATGCACCCATCTTCAACCAGATTATCACAGAGCCTACAGATACAATTTTCTTCAGCTAACAATCCATCACAATTTCTTCTATCGGATCGTTTTCTGATACTCGCCTTTGCTTGTTGGTTTGGTTGATCTTGGAAAACTACGCCTCCATCATCATAATCGGAACCCATTCCAGAACCTCTTTCGACCTCTATGGTACTCTCGCCGGAACAGACTGCTCTGGTCAACATCATGGTTAACATCAAAATCCGGATCACAGTCTCTTGGGGCAAGTCCATCTTTGAGGAGGAAATAGAGAAGAATGAGAAGGGGGAAAAAGAAATTTTAAGGGAGAGGGGCTGGGAAGTGGAGAAAAACAATAAAAGGGAGAAGGGAGTCGACAACTGCTTTCGGTCTTCAAGGCTCAGGTGCCGCCTCAGTCCTCCTGGAACAGACACTCTAGTGATACAACCTCTACCGTCTGTTCCTTATCACGGGACTTCTCTGGATCAGCAACCTTTTTGCAGTGGGATGAATGGACCCAAGTCTCTCTCTCAGCAACCTTCAATGCTGTGGTGCTAGTCAATAAGACCTGGTATGGTCCTTCCCATCTATCAATAAGACAACCTGAGCGTAGAAAATTTCGTATCATTACATAATTCCCAGGTTCAATGTCATGACAATTACTATCTGGTAAATCAGGAATCACCAACTTCAGATTATCATTTTGATTCCTCAACTGTTTACTCATGTTAATTAAGTATTTTACAGTTACTTCATTGTTACATTTCAAATCATCCTGAGGGTTAATCATGACATGCGGTTGTCGACCAAACAAGATTTCAAAAGGAGACAGATTAAGGGGGGACCTGGGAGTGGTTCTGATGCTATACAAAACAATGGGTAAAGCTTCTGGCCACGTCAATCCTGTCTCTGTCATTACTTTACTCAATTTATTTTTAATAGTGCTGTTCACTCTTTCGACCTTCGCACTCGCCTGTGGACGGTACGGAGTGTGCAGCTTACTATCAATTCCCATCAACTTACACATTCCTTGAAAGACATCACCTGTAAAATGGGTACCCCTATCACTTTCAATGATTCTAGGGATACCATATCTACATACAAATTCCTGCACAATTTTCTTAGCTGTAAACATAGCGGTATTTGTAGCTGCTGGAAAAGCTTCGACCCAATTCGAGAAAACATCTATACAAACAAGTACATATTTCAAATTTCGACATGGGGGTAATTGAATGAAGTCAATTTGTATTACCTGGAAAGGGCCGCCGGCAGGTGGGATATGGGATGGTTCTGTAGGTATTGCTTTTCCAATATTCTTTCTCAGACAGGTAAGGCATGACATTGCTCTTTTACTCGCATGAGAGGAGAATCCTGGGGCGCACCAGTATGCTCTTACCAATTTGCACATCCCCTCCTTGCCTAGATGAGTCAGCCCGTGAGCTGCTTCAGCCAGACATGGAAAGTATGCCCTGGGGGCCACCGGTTTACCATGTCCATCCGTCCAGAGCCCTGAGGACTCCTGGCCATATCCCTTTGCCTTCCAGACTGCTCTCTCCTGTGTGGAACACAAATTCTGCATCTCACACAACTTTTGTGTGTTGATGGTATTAAATACCATCAGTTGTGTGGTGTCTGTCTGTATGGGGGTAGCAGCTGCAAGCTTTGCGGCTTCGTCTGCTCGGCTGTTACCAAGGGATACTGGGTCTTGGCTATATGTATGTGCTTTACATTTGATAACAGCCACTCTGTCGGGTTCCTGTATCGCTGTTAGAAGCCTTTTTATATAAGCTGCATGCGCTATCGGTGTACCAGCCGCCGTCATGAAATTTCTGAGCCGCCATAGCGCTCCGAAATCATGTACTACCCCGAAGGCGTATCTGGAATCGGTGTAGATATTGGCAGACTTACCCTTAGCCAATTCACATGCTCTGGTTAGGGCGACCAGTTCAGCAACCTGGGCTGAGTGAGGTGGGCCTAGCGGTTCCGCTTCTATGGTGTCTTGGTCATCTACGACTGCGTATCCAGTACACAAGTCTCCCGAGTCTGACTGTCTGTGACAACTACCGTCCGTGTAGAACGTGAGTTCTGCATCTTCCAGTGGATTGTCACTGATGTCAGGCCTTGCGGTAAAATTTTGGGTCAAATATTCCATACAATCATGTGTATCTTCCTTTGCATTAAATCCTCCTTCCCCATCACTCTCACCTTCCACCCTTTGTGTCTGACCAGGCACACCTGGGAGAAATGTTGCAGGGTTTAATGCACTGCATCTCCTTATGGTGATGTTTACTGGGGCCATTAATGCCAATTCCCATCTCGTAAACCTTGCTGATGAGACGTGTCTGGTTTGGGCAGAATTCAATAAGGCAGATACCGCATGCGGTGTATGGATTGTGAGGTTGTGGCCTAGCACGACATCTTCGCTTTTTGTCACTAGCAATGCTATCGCCGCAACGCTACGCAAGCATGTGGGGAGGGATCGCGCTACCGTATCTAGCTGAGCGCTGTAATATGCAACTGGCCTGCTGGCATCACCGTGTTTTTGTGTTAGTACACCTGCTGCGCACCCAGCACTTTCTGTTCCGTATAGTTCAAAGGGTTTCCCATAGTCTGGCATACCTAGTGCTGGTGCCTGCGTTAGACACTGTTTGAGTCTCTCAAATGCTGTTTCGGATTCGTCTGTATGCGAAATCCGATCAGGTTTGTTTGAGGAGACCATTTCCTGCAAAGGTAGCGCCAATATGGAAAACCCTGGGATCCAATTACGGCAATACCCACACATTCCTAGAAACGTCCTGATCTGTTGTTGGGTTTGTGGCAGTGTCATGTCTCTAATGGCTTGGATTCTATCAGCGGTCAGGTGTCTCAGTCCTTGTGTTAGACAGTGTCCCAAATATTTTACCTTAGCTTGGCATAATTGCAACTTGTCTTTGGAAACCTTGTGACCTGTGTCTGAAAGATGAAACAGGAGCTGTTTCGTATCCTTCAGGGATGCCTCCAATGAATCAGAACACAGTAGTAGATCATCCACGTACTGTATCAACACTGATCCACTCTCCGGTTGGAAAGACTGTAAACAATCATGCAAAGCCTGAGAAAATATACTTGGACTATCTATGAAACCTTGGGGTAACCGAGTCCACGTGTATTGGACTCCTCTGTATGTGAATGCAAACAAATATTGGCTGTCAGGGTGCAGAGGTACCGAAAAGAATGCGGAGCAGAGGTCAATAACAGTGAAAAATTTGGCAGTGGGAGGAATTTGCATTAGGATGACAGCTGGATTAGGCACTACGGGGAACTGACTCTCAACTATTTTGTTAATCCCCCTTAGATCTTGCACTAGCCTGTAACCCCTCCCCCCACTCTTTTTAACAGGGAAGATGGGACTATTTGCTGTGCTGGACGTTCTTACTAGAATGCCCTGTTGTAGCAAGCGCTCTATTACTGGGAAAACTCCTAACTCCACCTCTGGCTTCAGAGGATACTGTGGGATTTTTGGAGCTATCCTACCATCTTTTACTTGTACAACTACTGGAGCTACGTTTGCCATTAATCCAGTGTCCTGTCCATCTTTTGTCCAAAGTGACTCTGGTATCTGAGATGTCATCTCTTCTACTTGGGATGGATTCCTATTTGTCATAATGGAATGTGACATTAATTTTGATGGGGAGTCTAACATGTCTCGTACTTCCTGAGCGTGATTCTCAGGGATGTCCAAGAATACACCTTCAGGAGTACAATAAATGACGCAACCCATTTTACATAGTAAGTCTCTTCCCAGGAGATTAGTTGGTGCCGATGCAGCCAGCAAAAAGGAATGCTTGGTATGCAAAGGCCCTATTGTAATCTCGGCTGGTTTGCTAACAGGGTAGTGCTGGACTACTCCTGTTACTCCCATGGCTGGGATTGTCCTACCAGTGGTTCTCATGCCCACTGTCGAATTTATCACTGACTTGGCCGCCCCTGTGTCTACAAGAAAGTTTAAAGTTTTACCAGCTACATTGATTGCAATTTCTGGTTCGCTTCCAAGACTAGCAATCAACTTAACTGGGTGCAGATTACAGGTATGGCCACACCCCTATTGGGTATGCTGACCTCCCTGAATCCCGTTGGCAGCAACTACTTGTGAGGGGGTTAGCTGGGAACTACCAGAGGCATGCCAATCTCTGTTCGGGGGATATCTTTTTGTTTCCCCTGTATGTGGCTCAAAACTCCGCCTCTGTGGACCCTGCTCCCAATGTCGTGTGTTGTGTTGTTGTCTAGGGGGTTGAAAAGATCTTTGTACATTCTTTGTTCTACATTCTCGTGCAAAGTGTCCCGGTCTGTTACAAGAAAAACATGTTATTACACTTGCCTTACCCACAGGATTCGGTGGTACATACGCAGGCTGCCTTGTGGTCAGCGCCTGTATACTTACGGACATCAACTTATCACTTTGCGATTCCCTGTGCCTAGTGATGTTTCTGTCGTGATCAATAGCAGCCTCTCTCAATGTGGACACTGACAGACCTCGCCAACATGGCTGCGTGGTCTGTACCCTAGCTTTTAATGTTTCTTTCAAACCATCCATCAGTACAGATACTGCTACTTCTCGATGGTTTGGGTTGGTCTTAATGTCTTCTATACCAGTGTACTTTGCCATTTCTAATAGTGCCCGGTGAAAATATTCTGTTGCCGTTTCGGACTCCTTTTGCTTAATGGAAAATATTTTATTCCATTTAACAACGGCTGGGAAATACTCCTTTAGCTGTAAATTTATCCTTTTTACATTATCCTTGTTGTACACGTCTGTAAGCGGTACATCTTTATCCAATGCACAGTCAGCTAAAAATTGAGTTGCGTCAACATTGGAAGGTAAACAAGCTCTTAGCAGTATCTGCCAATCCTTGTTGTTGGGTTCTACAGTGTTACCTAGATCCCTGATGTATTTTTGGCTAGCAACTAAGTCCTTTCTGGGGTCAGGAAATTCGGACACTATTGTTCTTAATTCCATTCTGGAAAATGGAGTGTACATGGCAATGTTCCTTATGGGAGTGGCTCCAGACACATCTGTTTTTCCATTGGGAACTGCTATTACCCTTACAGGAGCAATTCTAACAGCCTCTTCCTGTGTAGATTCTACTGCTTGTTGTGGTACAATTGTTTCAGTGTAGTGCATGGTGCCGTACTTACCCGTTGACACGACCTCACCTATCCCTCCGCTAGGGG